>NC_056458.1:48142024-48144524 GCF_018296145.1 Oncorhynchus tshawytscha | reverse complement strand
ACCCATATACCTGACACTAAGTGGTACATAGAATTTTCTGAATAAAACTATCCCATTTGTGTATGTGTGTTTCTGTGTTTATCTCTCTGTCCTTCTCTCAGAAGGAAAAAAGGACAGAGAGGAAGGAGGGAGAATAGGGGAAGGTACCGTGGACTACAGAAGGAGAGAAGGGGAAGGTACCGTGGACTACAGAAGGAGAGAAGGGGAAGGTACCGTGGACTACAGAAGGAGAGAAGGGGAAGGTACCGTGGACTACAGAAGGAGAGAAGGGGAAGGTACCGTGGACTACAGAAGGAGAGAAGGGGAAGGTACTGTGGAATATAGGAGAAGGGGAAGGTACCGTGGACTTCAGAGGGAGAAAAGGGGAAGGTACTGTGGACTACAATAGGAGAGTATGGGAAGGTACTGTGGACTACAGAAGGAGAGTAGGGGAAGGTACTGTTGACTACAAAAGGAGAGAAGGGGAAGGTACTGTGGACTACAGAAGGAGAGAAGGGAAGATACTGTGGACTACAGAAGGAGAGAAGGGGAAGGTACTGTGGACTACAGAAGGAGAGAAGGGGAAGGTACTGTGGACTACAGAGGGAGAGAAGGGGAAGGTACTGTGGACTACAATAGGAGAGTATGGGAAGGTACTGTGGACTACAGAAGGAGAGTAGGGGAAGGTACTGTTGACTACAAAAGGAGAGAAGGGGAAGGTACTGTGGACTACAGAATGAGAGAAGGGGATGGTACTATGGACTGAGAAGGAGAAGGACAGAGAGGAAGGAGGGAGAGAAAGAGAAAGGAGGGAGGGAGAAAGAGGGAGCTGTGGAGATTGATGAGAGATCGAGGGGAAGGACTCAAAGCTATCTGTTATTAATTATTTCCTTACCTAGTGTACAAGACTGTATACCCTTGACTGTCTGTACGATAGTCTTACACAAAACCCCCCACACACACACATTTACAGATCAGAACATATTCTGTAATCAAGCCATTCTGCCATTCTGCCAACCATTCTGGCATTCCCTGTTCCACCATTCTGTCATTCCCTGTTCTAGCATTCTGTCATTCCCTGTTCCATCATTCTGTCATTCACTGTTCTACCATTCTGTCATTCCAACGTCTACCATTCTGTCATTCACTGTTCTACCATTCTGTCATTCCGACCTGTACCATTCTGTCATTCATTGTCTACCAGTCTGTCATTCACTGCTCTACCAGTCTGTCATTCCCTGTTCTACCATTCTGTCATTCACTGTTCTACCATTCTGTCATTCACTGTTCCACCATTCTGTCATTCCAACCTCTACCATTCTGTCATTCATTGTTCCACCATTCTGTCATTCACTGTTCCACCATTCTGTCATTCACTGTTCTACCATTCTGTCATTCACTGTTCCACCATTCTGTCATTCACTGTTCCACCATTCTGTCATTCACTGTTCCACCATTCTGTCATTCACTGTTCCACCATTCTGTCATTCACTGTTCCACCATTCTGTCATTTTGACAGGGGCCATTTAGGATACATGCTGGGAAAGATGATTAGGGTCTGAGTCGTTGTAGCCTGCAGGGGTCAGAGGTCAAAGGTTGTTGAGCTCTCCTCTTTCTCCCTTTTCTCAATTGCCACCATTTTCTCTCCCCCCCACCTCTCTACAGGCAGAGTATCTCAGCTGTGTAGCTACAGTGATGTTTATTAGTTAGGAGAGTTGTCTCTAAGGGGCCTGTCCCACTAAAAACCTGTCCCACTACAAACCTGTCCCACTACAGACCAGTCCCACTACAGACTGTAACAAGGTGATAGAGAGTTGTCTCTAAGAGGCCTGTCCCACTAAAGACTGTAACAAGGTGATAGAGAGTTGTCTCTTCCAGACCAGTCCCACTACAGACCTGTCCCACTACAGACCTTTCCACTACAGACCTGTCCCACTAAAGACTGTAACAAGGTGATAGAGATTTGTCTATTCCAGACCTGTCCCACTACAGACTGTAACAAGGTGATAGAGATGTGTCTATTGCAGACCTGTCCCACTACAGACTGTAACAAGGTGATAGAGAGTTGTCTCTTCCAGACCTGTCCCACTCCAGACCTGTCCCACTACAGACCTGTCCACTACAGACCTGTCCCACTAAAGACTGTAACAAGGTGATAGAGAGTTGTCTCTTCCAGACCTGTCCCACTACAGACTGTAACAAGGTGATAGAGAGTTGTCTCTTCCAGACCAGTCCCACTACAGACCTGTCCCACTACAGACCTGTCCCACTACATACCTGTCCCACTACAGACTGTAACAAGGTGATAGAGAGTTGTCTCTTCCAGACCAGTCCCACTACAGACTGTAACAAGGTGATAGAGAGTTGTCTCTTCCAGACATGTCCCACTACAGACCTGTCCACTACAGACCTGTCCCACTAAAGACTGTAACAAGAAGATAGAGAGTTGTCTCTTCCAGACCTGTCCCACTACAGACTGTAACAAGGTGATAGAAAGTTGTCTCTTCCAGACATGTCCCAC
>NC_056458.1:48132024-48134524 GCF_018296145.1 Oncorhynchus tshawytscha | reverse complement strand
GAGAGACTGGGTTCAGCCCCTCACCTCAGAGACTGGGTTCAGCTCCCACCTCAGAGAGACTGGGTTCAGCTCCCCTCAGAGAGACTGGGTTCATCCCCTCACCTCAGAGTGACTGGGTTCATCCCCTCACCTCAGAGTGACTGGGTTCATCCCCTCACCTCAGAGTGACTGGGTTCAGCCCCTCACCTCAGAGTGACTGGGTTCAGCCCCCACCTCAGAGTGACTGGGTTCAGCTCCCCCCTCAGAGTGACTGGGTTAAGCCCCTCACCTCAGAGACTGGGTTCAGCTCCCTCAGAGAGACTGGGTTCAGCTCCCACCTCAGAGACTGGGTTCAGCTCCCCTCAGAGAGACTGGGTTCATCCCTCACCTCAGAGTGACTGGGTTCATCCCCTCACCTCAGAGTGACTGGGTTCATCCCCTCACCTCAGAGTGACTGGGTTCAGCCCCTCACCTCAGAGTGACTGGGTTCAGCTCCCCCTCAGAGTGACTGGGTTAAGCCCCTCACCTCAGAGACTGGGTTCAGCTGAGAGACTGGGTTCAGCTCCCCAGAGAGACTGGGTTCAGCTCCCATCAGAGAGACTGGGTTCAGCTCCCTCGGAGTGACTGGGTTCAGCCCCTCACCTCAGAGTGACTGGGTTCAGCCCCTCACCTCAGAGTGACTGGGTTCAGCCCCTCACCTCAGAGTGACTGGGTTCAGCTCCCCCTCAGAGTGACTGGGTTAAGCCCCTCACCTCAGAGACTGGGTTCAGCTCCCCTCAGAGAGACTGGGTTCAGCTCCCCTCAGAGAGACTGGGTTCAGCTCCCATCAGAGAGACTGGGTTCAGCTCCCCTCGGAGTGACTGGGTTCAGCCCCTCACCTCAGAGTGACTGGGTTCAGCCCCTCACCTCAGAGTGACTGGGTTCAGCCCCTCACCTCAGAGTGACTGGGTTCAGCCCCTCACCTCAGAGTGACTGGGTTCAGCTCCCCCTCAGAGTGACTGGGTTAAGCCCCTCACCTCAGAGACTGGGTTCAGCTCCCCTCAGGGAGACTGGGTTCAGCTCCCATCTCAGGGAGACTGGGTTCAGCTCCCATCTCAGGGAGACTGGGTTCAGCTCCCACCTCAGAGAGACTGGATTAATCCCCCTCAGATAGACTGGGTTCAGCCCCCCACCTCAGAGAGACTGGGTTCAGCCCCCCACCTCAGAGAGACTGGGTTCATCCCCGAATCCAGGGCCTGGATTCAGAACTGCAGCAGAAAACTACAGTCGGAGTCATAGGACTGAACGTATGCTTTATACTTACTAGAAATATTAGCAGATACACCTCTACCACCTCGCGGTACTAGCTGAAATATTACACAAAATACTGCAATTATTAATACCGTTAGCATTTAAACAACTTTAAAATAAATAAGCCTGGTATAGAGGCCACTGAACTAATAAAACATGCAGATTTAACAGGGCCAAAGGACATTTAAGCATCTGACAAAACTCCCCCGGAAAAAAATAACATTTGAAATTGGTCAAGTTTACGCAGGGTACAGGAGTACATCTCTACTGTACAGAATAAAGGAGAAAGTTATTCGATGTGTCTGAGAGTCATTTCACCTTCAAGCCTTTTCATTGTTAAAGGGATACTATGAGATTTTGACAATGAGTATGCTAGAGATTGCCATAGACCTCCAGTCATTGCGCTAACGCTAGTTAGCATTGGCTCTTGAAACGACCTCTAACTTCATTCATACTGGACACAGAGACATAAAAATGGTATCCACTAGTCACTAGTTAATCTGTTTCTGGGGAAGTAGATAAAGGGCTTCATTGCCAAAATCCTGAAGTATCCCTTTAAGGGACCTGATAGATATACAAGGCTCTGTAATCCTGCAGTATCCCTTTATGGGACCTGATACATATCCAAGGCTCTGTAATCCTGCAGTATCCCTTTAAGGGACCTGATAGAGATCCAAGGCTCTGTAATCCTGCAGTATCCCTTTAAGGGACCTGATAGAGATCCAAGGCTGTGTAATCCTGCAGTATCCCTTTAAGGGACCTGATAGAGATCCAATCTTCTGTAATCCTGCAGTATCCCTTTAAGGGACCTGATAGAGATCCAAGGCTCTGTAGTCCTGCAGTATCCCTTTAAGGGACCTGATAGAGATCCAAGGCTCTGTAACCCTGCAGTATCCCTTTAAGGGACCTGATAGAGATCCAAGGCTCTGTAATCCTGCACTATCCCTTTAAGGGACCTGATAGAGATCCAAGGCTCTCTGGATGTAACAAAGAGGGCAAAGAAAAGGCCAAGCATTTCTGGATAGAACTTCATTAAGCCTTTGTGATTGGACAGCACCTGTGAGGTGCTAACAGGTTTCCTGATGGCGACACACACACACAGACAGGGTTAATGTTGCTGTTATCACACAGACAGGGTTAATGTTGCTGTTATCACACAGACAGGGTTAATGTTGCTGTTATCACACAGACAGGGTTAATGTTGCTGTTATCACACAGACAGGGTTAATGT
>NC_056458.1:48037024-48129524 GCF_018296145.1 Oncorhynchus tshawytscha | reverse complement strand
AGGTAGAGACTGAGAGAAAGAGAGAGAGACAGTGAGCGAGATGGGAGACAGAGACAGAAAGAAAGAGATAGAGACAGATACCACAAAGCTGTGAACGATCTGAGAGACAAGGCAAGAAGGGCATTCTATGCCATCAAAAGGAACATAAAATTCAACATACCAATTAGGATCTGGCTAAAAATACTTGAATCAGTCATAGAGCCCATTGCCCTTTATGGTTGTGTGGTCTGGGGTCCGCTCACCAACCAAGAATTCACAAAATGGGACAAATACCAAATTGAGACTCTGCATGCAGAATTCTGCAAAAATATCCTCCGTGTACAACGTAGAACACCAAATAATGCATGCAGAGCAGAATTGAAACGATACCCGCTAATTATCAAAATCCAGAAAAGAGACGTTAAATTCAACAACCACCTAAAAGGAAGCGATGCCCAAACCTTCCATAACAAAGCCATCACCTACAGAGAGATGAACCCGGAGAAGAGTCCCCTAAGCAAGCTGGTCCTGGGGCTCTGTTCACAAACACAAACAGACCCCACAGAGCCCCAGGACAGCAGCACAATTAGACCCAACCAAATCATGAGACAACAAAAAGACACATTGGAAAGAATTAACAAAAAAAACTGAGCAAACTAGAATGCTATTGGCCCTAAATAGAGAATACACAGTGGTCAGAATATGACTAACCCAAACTTAAGGAAAGCTTTGACTATGTACTGACTCAGTGAGCATAGCCTTGCTATTGAGAAAGGCCGCTGTAGGCAGACATGGCTCTCAAGAGAAGACAGGCTTTCTGCACACTGCCCACAAAATGAGGTGGAAACTGAGCTGCACTTCCTAACCTCCTGCCAAATGTATGACCATATCAGAGACACATATTTCCCTCAGATTACACAGATCCACAAAGAATTCGAAAACAAACCCGATTTTGAAAAACTCCCATATCTACTGGGTGAAATAACACTGTGTGCCATCACAGCAGCAAGATTTGTGACCTGTTGCCTCAAGAAGGTCAACCAGTGAAGAACAAACACCATTGTAAATACAACCCATATTTATGCTGATTTATTTTCCCTTGTGTACTTGAACCATTTGTACATTGTTACAACACTGAATATATATATAAATATATAATATAACATTTGTCATGTCTTTATTGTTTTGAAACTTCAGTATGTGTAATGTTTACTGTTAATTTTTATTGTTTATTTCACTTTATATATTATCTACCTCACTTGCTTTGGCAATGTTAACACATGTTTCCCATGCCGATAAAGCCCCTTGAATTGAATTGAATTGACAGATACAGAGACAGAGAGACAGATGGGAGAGAGAGTAAAAGAGGCATACCAAGTATAATGAAAGCAGGTCCTTCCACACAGGTGTGGTTCGTGAGTTAATAAAGCAATTAACATCCCATCATGCTTAGGGTCATGTATAAAACATATTTTGGACGGTCCTCATAGGATGACAATACCCGACATTCAGAAGGAAAGAGTGGTCACTGAATGGTTTGATGAGCATGAAAACCAACCATAATGCCATGGCCGTCTCAGTCCCCAGATCTCAATCCCATTGAAAAATGTGTGGGGGATTCTGGAACAGCGGCTGAGACCAGCGTTTTCCACCACCATCAACAAAAACACCAAATGATGGAATTTCTATTGGAAGAATGGTGTCACATCCCTCCAATAGAGTTCCAGAAGCTGTTCTGGTTGGTAGGCCCAACGCCCTATTAAGACACCTTAGGAAGGCCACCAAAAATTCTGAGATTTCCATCCCCGACTATAACACTTTCCGTCAAGATAGAACTGCCAAAGGGGGAGGAGTTGCAATCTACTACAGAGATAGCATGCAAAGTTCTGTCATACTTTCCAGGTCTGTGCCCAAACTGTTCGAACTTCTAATTTTAAAAATGAATCTCTCCAGAAATAAGTCTCTCACTGTTGCCGCCTGCTACCGACCCCCCTCAGCTCCCAGCTGTGCCCTGGACAACATTTGTGAATTGATCGCCCCCCATCTAGCTTCAGAGTTTGTTCTGTTAGGTGACCTAAACTGGGATATGCTTAACACCCCGGCAGTCCTACAATCTAAGCTAGATGCCCTCAATCTCACACAAATCATCAAGGAACCCACCAGGCACAACCCTAAATCCGTAAACATGGGCAACCTAATTGACATTATCCTGACCAACTCTAAATACACCTCTAAATACACCTCTGCTGTCTTCAATCAGGATCTCAGCGATCACTGCCTCATTGCCTGTATCCTCTACGGGTCCGCGGTCAAACGACCACCCCTCATCGCTGTCAAACGCTCCCTAAAACACTTCTGTGAGCAGGCCTTTCTAATCGACCTGGCCCGGGTATCCTGGAAGGACATTGACCTCATCCCGTCAGTTGAGGGTGCCTGGTCATTCTTTAAAACTTCTTGTAACTAGGGGGCAGTATTTTCATAATTTTTTTTGTTTGTTTCATTTTTGGAAAAATAACGTTCACAGAGAAAATGGGCTATTTTGTCAGGACAAGATGCTAGAATATGCATATAATTACCAGCTTAGGATAGAAAACACTCTAAAGTTTCCAAAACTGTAAAAATATTGTCTGTGAGTATAACAGAACTGATATTGCAGGCGAAAGCCTGAGAAAAATCCAATCCGGAAGTGACTCATGTTTTGAAAGAGCTGCGTTCTGATGCGTCCCTATTGAGCAGTGAATGGGCTATCAACCAGATTCCTTTTTCTACGTATTCCCCAAGGTGTCTATAGCATTTTGACGTAGTTTCACGCATTTATGTTGAAGAATGAGCATCAGCGACTATATTGCGTAAGTGGTCACCTGATGGCTCTCAGAGTGATTCTTGCGTATAATACAGAGATATGAAATATAGATATTCAAATAGATATTAGAAAAACACCTTGAGGATTGATTATAAACAACGTTTGCCATGTTTCTGTCGATATTATGGAGCTAATTTGGAATATTTTTCGGCGTTTTCGTGACTTCAATTTCTGGTCGATTTCTCAACAAAACATGAAGAACAAACGGAGCTATTTCGCCTACAAAAAGAATATTTTGGGAAAAAAGGAACATTTGCTATCTAACTGGGAGTCTCGTGAGTGAAAACATCCGAAGCTCATCAAAGGTAAATTATTTAATTTGATTGCTTTTCTGATTTTCGTGACTAAGTTGCCTTCTGCTAGCTGGACATAATGCTATGCTAGGCTATCGATAAACTTACACAAATGCTTGTCTTGCTTTGGCTGTAAAGCATATTTTCAAAATCTGAGACGACAGGGTGATTAACAAAAGGCTAAGCTGTGTTTCAATATATTTCACTTGTGATTTCATGAATAGGAATATTTTCTAGTAATATTTATGTCCGTTGCGTTATGCTAATTACTGTCAGATGATGACAACGATCCCGGACACGGGATGGGTAGTTACAACAGGTTAAAAGTAACTTCCTCACCATCTTAGACAAGCATGCTCCGTTCAAAAGATGCAGAACTAAGAACAGATATAGCCCTTGGTTCACTCCAGACCTGACTGCCCTCGACCAGCACAAAAACATCCTGTGGCGGACTGCAATAGCATCGAATAGTCCCTGCGATATGCAACTGTTCAGGGAAGTTAGGAACCAATACATGAAGTCAGTCAGGAAAGCAAAGGCTAGCTTTTTCAAGGAGAAATTTGCATCCTGTAGCTCTAACTCCAAAAGGTTCTGGGACACTGTAAAGTCCATGGAGAACAAGAGCACCTCCTCCCAGCTGCTCACTGCACTGAGGCTAGGTAACACAGTCACCACCGATAAATCCATGGAGAACAAGAGCACCTCCTCCCAGCTGCCCACTGCACTGAGGCTAGGTAACACGGTCACCACCGATAAATCCATGGAGAACAAGAGCACCTCCTCCCAGCTGCCCACTGCACTGAGGCTAGGTAACACGGTCACCTCCTCCCAGCTGCCCACTACACTGAGGCTAGGTAACACGGTCACCTCCTCCCAGCTGCCCACTGCACTGAGGCTAGGTAACACGGTCACCACCGATAAATCCATGGAGAACAAGAGCACCTCCTCCCAGCTGCCCACTGCACTGAGGCTAGGAAACACGGTCACCACCGATAAATCCATGGAGAACAAGAGCACCTCCTCCCAGCTGCCCACTGCACTGAGGCTAGGTAACACGGTCACCACCGATAAATCCATGGAGAACAAGAGCACCTCCTCCCAGCTGCCCACTGCACTGAGGCTAGGTAACACGGTCACCTCCTCCCAGCTGCCCACTGCACTGAGGCTAGGTAACACGGTCACCTCCTCCCAGCTGCCCACTGCACTGAGGCTAGGTAACACGGTCACCACCGACAAATCCGTGATAATCGAAAACTTCAACAAGCATTTCTCAACGGCTGGCCATGCCTTCCTCCTGGCTACTCCAACTTCGGCCAACAGCTCCGCCCCCCCCCCGCAGTTACTCGCCCACGCCTCCCCAGCTTCTCCTTATCCAAATCCAGATAGCAGATGTTCTGAAAGAGCTGCAAAACCTGGACCCATACAAATCAGCTGGGCTTGACAATCTGGACTCTCTATTTTTGAAAACTGTCCGCCGCCATTGTCGCAACCACTATTACCAGCCTGTTCAACCTCTCCTTCGTATCATCTGAGCTCCCCAAGGATTGGAAAGCTGCCGCGGTCATCCTCCTCTTCAAAGGGGGAGACACCCTGGACCCAAACTGTTACAGACCTATATCCATCCTGCCCTGCCTATCTAAGGTCAACAAACAGATCACTGACCATCTCGAATCCCACTGTACCTTCTCCGCTGTGCAATCTGGTTCCGAGCCGGTCGCGGGTGCACCTCAGCCACGCTCAAGGTACTAAACGATATCATAACCGCCATCGATAAAAGACAGTACTGTGCAGCCGTCTTCATCGACCTGGCCAAGGCTTTCGACTCTGTCAATCACCATATTCTTATCGACAGACTCAGTAGCCTCGGTTTTTCTAATGACTGCCTTGCCTGGTTCACCAACTACTTTGCAGACAGAGTTCAATGGGTCAAATCAGAGGGCATGTTGTCCGGTCCTCTGGCACTCTCTATGGGGGTACCACAGGGTTCAATTCTCAGGCCGACTCTTTTCTCTGTATATATCAATGATGTTGCTCTAGCTGCGGGCAATTCCCTGATCCACCTCTACGCAGACGACACCATTCTATATACTTCCGGCCCGTCCTTGGACACTGTGCTATCTAACCTCCAAACGAGCTTCAATGCCATACAACACTCCTTCCGTGGCCTCCAACTGCTCTTAAACGCTAGTAAAACCCAATACATGCTTTTCAACTGTTCGCTGCCTGCACCCGCACGCCCGACTAGCATCACCACCCTGGATGGTTCCGACCTAGAATATGTGGACATCTATAAGTACCTAGGTGTCTGGCTAGACTGCAAACTCTCCTTCCAGACTCATATCAAACATCTCCAATCCAAAATCACATCTAGAGTGGGCTTTCTATTTGGCAACAAAGCCTCCTTCATTCACGCCGCAAAACTTACCCTAGTAAAACTGACTATCCTACCGATCCTCGACTTCGGCGATGTCATCTACAAAATAGCTTCCAATACTCTACTCAGCAAACTGGATGCAGTTTATCACATTGCCATCCGTTTTGTTAACAAAGCCCCTTATACCACCCACCACTGCAACCTGTATGCTCTAGTCGGCTGGCCCTCATTACATATTCGTCGCCAGACCCACTGGCTCCAGGTCATCTACAAGTCTATGCTAGGTAAAGCTCCGCCTTATATCAGTTCACTGGTCACGATGGCAACACCCACCCGTAGCACGCGCTCCAGCAGGTGTATCTCACTGATCATCCCTAAAGCCAACACCTCATTTGGCCGCCTTTCTTTCCAGTTCTCTGCTGCCTGCGACTGGAACGAATTGCAAAAATCCCTGAAGTTGGAGACTTTTATCTCCCTCACCAACTTTAAACATCTGCTATGTGAGCAGCTAACAGATCGTTGCAGCTGTACATAGTCCATCTGTAAGTAGCCCACCCAATCTACCTACCTCATCCCCATACTGTTTTTGTTTAATTTACTTTTCTTCTCTTTTGCACACCAGTATCTCTACCTGCAGATGTTCATCTGATCATTTATCACTCCAGTGTTAATCTGCTAAAATTATTCACTCCTATGGCCTATTTATTGCCTACCTCCTCATGCCTTTTGCACATGATGTATATAGATTTTTTTTTTTCTACTATGTTATTGACTTGTTTATTGTTTATTGTTTACTCCATGTGTAACTATGTGTTGTTGTCTGTTCACCCTGCTATGCTTTATCTTGGCCAGGTCGCAGTTGCAAATGAGAACTTGTTCTCAACTTGCCTACCTGGTTAAATAAAGGTGTTCTCAACCAGCCTACCTGGTTAAATAAAGGTGTTCTCAACTAGCCTACCTGGTTAAATAAAGGTGTTCTCAACTAGCCTACCTGGTTAAATAAAGGTGTTCCCAACTAGCCTACCTGGTTAAATAAAGGTGTTCTCAACTAGCCTACCTGGTTAAATAAAGGTGTTCTCAACTAGCCTACCTGGTTAAATAAAGGTGTTCTCAACTAGCCTACCTGGTTAAATAAAGGTGTTCTCAAGTAGCCTACCTGGTTAAATAAAGGTGTTCCCAACTAGCCTACCTGGTTAAATAAAGGTGTTCTCAACTAGCCTACCTGGTTAAATAAAGTGTTCTCAACTAGCCTACCTGGTTAAATAAAGGTGTTCTCAACTAGCCTACCTGGTTAAATAAAGGTGTTCTCAACTAGCCTACCTGGTTAAATAAAGGTGTTCTCAACTAGCCTACCTGGTTAAATAAAGGTGTTCTCAACTAGCCTACCTGGTTAAATAAAGGTGTTCTCAACTAGCCTACCTGGTTAAATAAAGGTGTTCTCAACTAGCCTACCTGGTTAAAGAAAGGTGTTCTCAACTAGCCTACCTGGTTAAAGAAAGGTGTTCTCAACTAGCCTACCTGGTTAAATAAAGGTGTTCTCAACTAGCCTACCTGGTTAAATAAAGGTGTTCTAAACTAGCCTACCTGGTTAAATAAAGGTGTTCTCAACTAGCCTACCTGGTTAAATAAAGGTGTTCTCAACTGGCCTACCTGGTTAAATAAAGGTGTTCTCAACTAGCCTACCTGGTGAAATAAAGGTGTTCTCAACTAGCCTACCTGGTTAAATAAATGTGTTCTCAACTAGCCTACCTGGTTAAATAAAGGTGAAATAAAATAAAGAAATAAAAGAAATGTTGGTGTTTACTTATTTTTGTCGAGATGTGATGCGTTGTGTGTATTTACAATATGTACTATGTGTCCCTTAGAAAGACAATTGGTAATTATGTGTACCAAATAATTGTTATGTCATTATTTGAGTGAGGTAATCATGCTAGTGCTAACCTACAGACTAGTGCTAACCTACAGACAGGTAATCATGCTAGCTAGTGCTAACCCACAGACAGGTAATCATGCTAGCTAGTGCTAACCTACAGACAGGTAAACATGCTAGCCAGCGCTAACCTACAGACAGGTAATCTTACAAGCTAGCTAGTGCTAACCCACAGACAGGTAATCATGCTAGCTAGTGCTAACTCACAGACAGATAAAAACTGTGACACTGTCATGTATTGAGAGATAAATCATCGTGATGCTATGTAGTAAGGTAATTATACAAGTAATACAAGTAAATCCCAGCACACTATAACCCTGTAATGAGAGGTTCATTCTAGTGGTAAATGTTGTGCCAGTGTAATTATTGCTGTGTTGAGCAGTACCTTTAAAAAGGAGAGAGATACTCATCATGTATCGAGAGGTTCATAATCATGAACCTTGTAAGAGGGTTCGTTAATTATTAATTATTATTAATTATTGTGCAGGTAATCCCAATGTACCTAATGCTAACCCACAGAAAGATAATTATTGTGTTGTCATCATGTATCGAGATGGGTTACCCCAGAGCTGCCGGAAAACGTGTGGCGAGGGCGGTTTACTTTAATAATATAAATATATATATATAGAGTGTTTAAAAAGAGGGACAAAGCTCTGTTTTTTTTAAAAGAGTGATTTGCGTCATGATTTGTCAACTAGTGCACAATTTCTCTTTCCTTCACATCGGAGTGCTGCTGTAGGCTCTTTGAGTGGCTTGACCAATCAGATTCAGACGGTTGGACACAAAGCTCAAGGCGTTTTCCACTTCCTCCTCCGGTATTTATTTAGGAAGCGTATTTAACACAAGCAAAAACCTCTTATGGTAGCAGATTATATAGCTAAACATTAGTGATCAGCAGCTGCATAGTCTAGCCTATCTGGCCAGGGTAAACACAAAACAAATGTGAGTGGGATCAACTTTGGTTTTACATTCAAACTTTTTAATCCATTCGCAAACATCATTCGTGAGGGATGACATGTTTACTGTTGCCTTGTTTTTAATTAGGCCTACCGCTGCATAGGGCAAGATTGCACGATGCAAACCTGCACAAAACAAGGTCAACCCTTTGAGTTTTCTGGTCCATGTCAAGTCTACTCCCTCTCCCTCTCCGGTGTTCAACCATCATTACCCTCTCCTAACAACCACCATTACACTCTCCTGACAACCACCATTACACTCTCCTGACAACCACCATTACACTCTCCTGACAACCACCATTACACTCTCCTAACAACAATCATTATACTCTCCTAACAACCATCATTACACTCGCCTGACAACCACCATTACACTCTCCTGACAACCATCATTACCCTCTCCTGACAACCACCATTACACTCTCCTGACAACCACCATTACACTCTCCTTGACAACCATCATTACACTCTCCTGACAACCATCATTACCCTCTCCTGACAACCACCATTACACTCTCCTTGACAACCATCATTACACTCTCCTAACAACCATCATTACACTCTCCTGACAACCATCATTACACTCTCCTGACAACCATCATTACCCTCTCCTGACAACCATCCTTACCCTCTCCTGACAACCACCATTACACTCTCCTTGACAACCATCATTACACTCTCCTGACAACCATCATTACCCTCTCCTGACAACCACCATTACACTCTCCTTGACAACCATCATTACACTCTCCTAACAACCATCATTACACTCTCCTGACAACCACCATTACACTCTCCTGACAACCATCATTACACTCTCTCTGACAACCATCATTAGATTCTCCTGACAACCATCATTGCACTCTCCTGACAACCATCATTACCCTCTCCTGACAACCATCATTACCCTCTCCTGACAACCACCATTACACTCTCCTGACAACCATCATTACACTTAACAACCATCATTACACTCTCCTAACAACCATCATTACACTCTCCTAACAACCATCATTACACTCTCCTGACAACCACCATTACACTCTCCTGACAACCATCATTACACTCTCCTGACAACCATCATTACACTCTCCTGACAACCATCATTACACTCTCCTGACAACCATCATTACCCTCTCCTGACAACCATCATTACCCTCTCCTGACAACCACCATTACACTCTCCTGACAACCATCATTACACTCTCCTAACAACCATCATTACACTCTCCTGACAACCATCATTTAGACTCTCCTGACAACCATCATTTAGACTCTACTGACAACCATCATTACACTCTCCTGACAACCATCATTTAGACTCTACTGACAACCATCATTTAGCCTCTCCTGACAACGATCATTTAGACTCTACTGACAACCACCATTACACTCTCCTGACAACCATCATTACACTCTCCTGACAACCATCATTACCCTCTCCTGACAACCATCATTACCCTCTCCTGACAACCATCATTATACTCTCCTAACAACCATCATTACCCTCTCCTGACAACCAAATCAAATCAAATCAAATTTTGTTTGTCACATACACATGGTTAGCAGATGTTAATGTGAGTGTAGCGAAATGCTTGTGCTTCTAGTTCCGACAATGCAGTAATAACGAACAAGTAAACTAACTAACAATTTAAAAAAAAAACTACTGTCTTATACACAGTGTAAGGGGATAAAGAATATGTACATAAAGATATATGAATGAGTGATGGTACAGAGCAGCTTAGGCAAGATACAGTAGATGGTATCGAGTACAGTATATACATATGAGATGAGTATGTAAACAAAGGGGCATAGTTAAAGTAGCTAGTGATACATGTATTACATAAGGATGCAGTAGATGATATAGAGTACAGTATATACGTATACATATGAGATGAATAATGTAGGGTATGTAAACATTATATTAGGTAGCATTGTTTAAAGTGGCTAGTGATATATTTTACATCATTTCCCATCAATTCCCATTATTAAAGTGGCTGGAGTTGAGTCAGTGTGTTGGCAGCAGCCACTCAATGTTAGTGGTGGCTGTTTAACAGTCTGATGGCCTTGAGATAGAAGCTGTTTTTCAGTCTCTCGGTCCCAGCTTTGATGCACCTGTACTGACCTCGCCTTCTGGATGATAGCGGGGTGAACAGGCAGTGGCTCGGGTGGTTGTTGTCCTTGATGATCTTTATGGCCTTCCTGTAACATCGGGTGGTGTAGGTGTCCTGGAGGGCAGGTAGTTTGCCCCCGGTGATGCTTTGTGCAGACCTCACTACCCTCTGGAGAGCCTTACGGTTGTGGGCGGAGCAGTTGCCGTACCAGGTGGTGATACAGCCCGCCAGGATGCTCTCGATTGTGCATCTGTAGAAGTTTGTGAGTGCTTTTGGTGACAATCCGAATTTCTTCAGCCTCCTGAGGTTGAAGAGGCACTGCTGCGCCTTCTTCACGATGCTGTCTGTGTGAGTGGACCAATTCAGTTTGTCTGTGATGTGTATGCCGAGAAACTTAAAGCTCTCTCCACTAGTCTCTCCACTACCCTCTCCACTACTGTTCCATCGATGTGGATAGGGGGGTGTTCACTCTGCTGTTTCCTGAAGTCCACAATCATCTCCTTAGTTTTGTTGACATTGAGTGTGAGGTTATTTTCCTGACACCACACTCCGAGGGCCCTCACCTCCTCCCTGTAGGCCGTCTCGTCGTTGTTGGTAATCAAGCCTACCACTGTTGTGTCGTCCGCAAACTTGATGATTGAGTTGGAGGCGTGCGTGACCACGCAGTCGTGGGTGAACAGGGAGTACAGGAGAGGGCTCAGAACGCACCCTTGTGGGGCCCCAGTGTTGAGGATCAGCGAGGTGGAGATGTTGTTGCCTACCCTCACCACCTGGGGGCGGCCCGTCAGGAAGTCCAGTACCCAGTTGCACAGGGCTGGGTCGAGACCCAGGGTCTCGAGCTTGATGACGAGCTTGGAGGGTACTATGGTGTTGAATGCCGAGCTGTAGTCAATGAACAGCATTCTCACATAGGTATTCCTCTTGTCCAGATGGGTTAGGGCAGTGTGCAGTGTGGTTGAGATTGCATCGTCTGTGGACCTATTTGGGCGGTAAGCAAATTGGAGTGGGTCTAGGGTGTCAGGTAGGGTGGAGGTGATATGGTCCTTGACTAGTCTCTCAAAGCACTTCATGATGACGGAAGTGAGTGCTACGGGGCGGTAGTCGTTTAGCTCAGTTACCTTAACTTTCTTGGGAACAGGAACAATGGTGGCCCTCTTGAAGCATGTGGGAACAGCAGACTGGTATAGGGGTCGATTGAATATGTCCGTGAACACACCGGCCAGCTGGTCTGCGCATGCTCTGAGGGCGCGGCTGGGGATGCCGTCTGGGCCTGCAGCCTTGCGAGGGTTAACACGTTTAAATGTTTTACTCACCTCGGCTGCAGTGAAGGAGAGTCCGCATGTTTTCGTTGCAGGCCGTGTCAGTGGCACTGTATTGTCCTCAAAGCGGGCAAAAAAGTTATTTAGTCTGCCTGGGAGCAAGACATCCTGGTCCGTGACTGGGCTGGTTTTCTTCTTGTAGTCCGTGATTGACTGTAGACCCTGCCACATACCTCTTGCGTCTGAGCCGTTGAATTGAGATTCTACTTTGTCTCTATACTGACGCTTAGCTTGTTTGATAGCCTTGCAGAGGGAATAGCTGCACTGTTGACAACCATCATTACTCTCTCCTAACAACCATCATTACACTCTCCTGACAACCACCATTACCCTCTCCTAACAACCATCATTATACTCTCCTGACAACCATCATTTAGACTCTCCTGACAACCATCATTACCCTCTCCTGACAACCATCATTACCCTCTCCTGACAACCATCATTACCCTCTCCTTACAACCATCATTACCCTCTCCCGACAACCATCATTACCCTCTCCTGACAACCATCATTTAGACTCTCCTGGACTTCATGATTCCGTTGTTTTCACTCCTCAGGTATTATTGGTTATGTTTCCTTGTCAGACGTTTCTCTTGTTTTGTATCGTTCTATGTTCGTTATTAATAAACTCACCTACTGCACCTGCTTTGTTGACAATACAGAATACTACCTCAACCAATCATGTTGCTTTCTCTGTGTCTGTGTAGGAACCCCCAACCTCCCCCCATAGTCCTTTAAATTCTACTGAATATCAACATATCAACACGGTTGCTGCAGTTTGACAGGGTTTTCATCCTCCACATATAACCTGAAACCTCTGGAAACCCATATTAAACCTTTTTACAACACATTAATAACAACATATGTATAAGGTTTATCAGAAAAAAAGAAAAAAAAGTCTCAGATTTGTTTTTCTCTCCACATCACTCTAGGACTTCTGGGTTACACCCTTCCTCTCTTCATTTAACTGTTATAATCCCCACTGTCTGTCTGTCTGTCTGTCTGTCTGTCTGTCTGTCTGTCTGTCTGTCTGTCTGTCTGTCTGTCTGTCTGTCTGTCTGTCTGTCTGTCTGTCTGTCTGTCTCTGTCTGTCTGTCTGTCTGTCTGTGTCTGTCTGTCTGTCTGTCTGTCTGTCTGTCTGTCTGTCTGTCTGTCTGTCTGTCTGTCTGTCTGTCTGTCTGTCTGTCTGTCTGTCTGTCTGTGTGTCTGTCTGTCTGTCTGTCTGTCTGTCTGTCTGTCTGTCTGTCTGTCTGTCTGTCTGTCTGTCTGTCTGTCTGTCTGTCTGTGTCTGTCTGTCTGTGTCTGTCTGTCTGTCTGTCTGTCTGTGTCTGTCTGTCTGTCTGTCTGTCTGTCTGTCTGTCTGTCTCTCCCTCCCTCTCTTCTCTCTCTCTCCATCTACTTATCTCCCTCCCTCCCTCCATCTATTTCTCTCCCTCTCTTCTCTCTCTCGCCATCTACTTCTCTCCCTCCATCTCTTCTCTCTCTCTCTCCATCTACTTCTCTCCCTCCATCTCTTCTCTCTCTCTCGCCATCTACTTCTCTCCCTCCATCTCTTCTCTCTCTCTCTCCATCTACTTATCTCCCTCCCTCTCTTCTCCTTCGCTATCTGTCTCACTTTAGTCTGTGTTTTTGTGATCCAGTTTTTTAGACAGGAAGGTTATTGTACTATGAGTGACCCCAACTGCAGTGGGCATGGCTCCTCTCTCTGTCAGGTTAAGATAAGAACTGCAATGTATTTAACCAATGATAGACTACATCCCAAAGAGTACCTTATTCTTGACATCGTGCACTACTGTTGAACAGGGCCTATAGAGTAGTGTTCAACAGGGCCTATAGAGTAGTGTTCAACAGGGCCTATAGAGTAGTGTTGAACAGGGCCTATAGAGTAGTGTTCAACAGGGCCTATAGAGTAGTGTTCAACAGGGCCTATAGAGTAGTGTTGAACAGGGCCTATAGAGTAGTGTTGAACAGGGCCTATAGAGTAGTGTTCAACAGGGCCTATAGAGTAGTGTTCAACAGGGCCTATAGAGTAGTGTTGAACAGGGCCTATAGAGTAGTGTTCAACAGGGCCTATAGAGTAGTGTACTACTGTTGAACAGGGCCTATAGAGTAGTGTTCAACAGGGCCTATAGAGTAGTGTTCAACAGGGCCTATAGAGTAGTGTTCAACAGGGCCTATAGAGTAGTGTTCAACAGGGCCTATAGAGTAGTGTTGAACAGGGCCTATAGAGTAGTGTTGAACAGGGCCTATAGAGTAGTGTTCAACAGGGCCTATAGAGTAGTGTTCAACAGGGCCTATAGAGTAGTGTTCAACAGGGCCTATAGTGTTCAACAGGGCCTATAGAGTAGTGTTGAACAGGGCCTATAGAGTAGTGCTGAACAGGGCCTATAGAGTAGTGTTCAACAGGGCCTATAGAGTAGTGTTCAACAGGGCCTATAGAGTAGTGTTCAACAGGGCCTATAGAGTAGTGTTCAACAGGGCCTATAGTGTTCAACAGGGCCTATAGAGTAGTGTTGAACAGGGCCTATAGAGTAGTGCTGAACAGGGCCTATAGAGTAGTGTTCAACAGGGCCTATAGAGTAGTGTTCAACAGGGCCTATAGAGTAGTGTTCAACAGGGCCTATAGAGTAGTGTTCAACAGGGCCTATAGTGTGTTGAACAGGGCCTATAGAGTAGTGTTCAACAGGGCCTATAGAGTAGTGTTCAACAGGGCCTATAGAGTAGTGCTGAACAGGGCCTATAGAGTAGTGCTGAACAGGGCCTATAGAGTAGTGTTCAACAGGGCCTATAGAGTAGTGTTGAACAGGGCCTATAGAGTAGTGTTCAACAGGGCCTATAGAGTAGTGTTCAACAGGGCCTATAGTGTTCAACAGGGCCTATAGAGTAGTGTTCAACAGGGCCTATAGAGTAGTGCTGAACAGGGCCTATAGAGTAGTGCTGAACAGGGCCTTTTGTTACTCACCGGGACTTTGAAGGCTTCTCAGCCATTTTAAATGGTTCTGAATTGACTTGTATTGAAATGGTACTGAATTGACTTGCATTGAAATGGTACTGAATTGACTTGCATTGAAATGGTACTGAATTGACTTGCATTGAAATGGTACTGAATTGACTTGCATTGAAATGGTACTGAATTGACTTGCATTGAAATGGTACTGAATTGACTTGCATTGAAATGGTACTGAATTGACTTGCATTGAAATGGTCCTGAATTGACATGCATTGAAATGGTACTGAATTGACTTGCATTGAAATGGTACTGAATTGACTTGCATTGAAATGGTACTGAATTGACTTGCATTGAAATGGTACTGAATTGACTTGCATTGAAATGGTACTGAATTGACTTGCATTGAAATGGTACTGAATTGACTTGATTTTAAATGGTCCTGAATTGACTTGCATTGAAATGGTCCACATAAACCTTGATACATAACTGATTCAGTTTGCATTTGTTGGTAAACAACAATAAATAATGAATGTGGAGGGCAGGGGGGGAGAAGTATGGTGTAGGATCCAGCTGGAGCAGAATAGAAAAGCCTTTGTTTTGGCAGCCAGCCTATGGGACAGTAGAGCTTCTCTCTCTCTCTCTCTCAATCCCCCTCTCTCTCTATCCCTCTCTCTGTCTCTCTCTCTCTCAATCCCTCTCTCTCTCTCTCTCTCTCTCTCTCTCTCTCTCTCTCTCTCTCTCTCTCTCTCTCTCTGTCTCTCTCTCTCAATCCCCTCTCTCTCTCTCTATCCCTCTCTCTCCCTCTCTCTCTCTCTCTATCCCTCTCTCTCTATCCCTCTCTCTCTCTCTCTCTCCCTCTCTCTCTCTCTCTCTCTCTCTATCCCTCTCTCTCTATCCCCCTCTCTCTGTCTCTCTCTCTCTCTCTATCCCTCTCTCTCTCTCTCTCTATCACTCTCTCTCTATCCCCCTCTCTCTCTCTCTCTCTCTCTCTCTCTCTCTCTCTATCCCTCTCTCTCTCTCTCTCTCTCTATCAGAAACACACAGAAACACACACGCACACAAACAACAGTAAAGCTATTTGTTTGTTTTGGGTTCTAACACAAACAGGTGTACAGAAGAGGAGTTGGGACTATGCAGAATCTTCAGCCTCTGCAACCGTTCGATTTTAATTTCCTCCAGAGAATAATTACATTATTTAAATTTCCTCCAGAGAATAATTACATTATTTAAATTTCCTCCAGAGAATAATTGGAATAAATGCCTTTGGCTTAAACACGTGACATAAAGGAAAATATCATTCAGGTAGTAGGACATCTGTTTGTGTGTGTGTGTGTGTGTGTGTGTGTGTGTGTGTGTGTGTGTGTGTGTGTGTGTGTGTGTGTGTGTGTGTGTGTGTGTGTGTGTGTGTGTGTGTGTGTGTGTGTGTGTGTGAGTGAGTGTGTGTGTCTGTGTGTGAGAGTGTGTGTGTGTGTGAGTGTGTGTGTGTGTGTGTGTGTGTGTGTGTGAGTGTGTGTGTGTGTGTGTGTGTGTGTGTGTGTGTGTGTGTGTGTGTGTGTGTGAGTGTGAGTGTGTGTGTGAGTGTGTGTGTGTGTGTGTGTGTGTGTGTGAGTGTGAGTGTGAGTGTGTGTGTGTGAGTGTGTGTGTGTTTGTGTGTGTGTGTGTGAGAGAGTGTGAGAGTGTGTGTGTGTGTGTGTGTGTGCTGGCGTGTGCTGGCGTGTGTATGTACACAGCATTCAAGGAATTATAACATTGGGAGCAAAATATTGAACTTCAGTAATATCAGACAGACAGACAGACAGACTTGAGAGAGGAGGATATGGCAAGAATAGATACTGAGGGAAGAGGGATGAGGGTTTAGGGAGGAGTACGTATGGAGGGATGAGGGTTTAGGGAGGAGTACGTATGGAGGGATGAGGGTTTAGGGAGGAGTACGTATGGAGGGATGAGGGTTTAGGGAGGAGTACGTATGGAGGGATGAGGGTTTAGGGAGGAATATGCATGGAGGGATGAGGATTTAGGGAGGAATACGCATGGAGGGATGAGGATTTAGGGAGGAATACGCATGGAGGGATGAGGATTTAGGGAGGAATACACTTGGAGGGATGAGGTCTATGCTCACGTTTTGGTTCTGTCACAGTGGTCTGGTATTCTGCCTAATAGCATTCTATTGTAGTCCATGACTATCCGCAATTGTAAATGATGTCTGGGTATTGTAGTCCATGGATATCCATAATTGTAAATGATGTCTGGGTATTGTAGTCCATGACTATCCGTAATTGTAAATGATGTATGGGTATTGTAGTCCATGACTATCCGTAGTTGTAAATGATGTCTGGGTATTGTAGTCCATGGATATCCATAATTGTAAATGATGTCTGGGTATTGTAGTCCATGACTATCCGTAATTGTAAATGATGTATGGGTATTGTAGTCCATGACTATCCGTAGTTGTAAATGATGTCTGTGTATTGTAGTCCATGGCTATCCGTAATTGTAAATGATGTCTGGGTACTGTAGTCCATGGCTATCCGTAATTGTAAATGATGTCTGGGTATTGTAGTCCATGACTATCCGCAATTGTAAATGATGTCTGGGTATTGTAGTCCATGGATATCCGTAATTGTAAATGATGTCTGGGTATTGTAGTCCATGACTATCCGTAATTGTAAATGATGTCTGGGTATTATAGTCCATGACTATCCGTAATTGTAAATGATGTCTGGGTATTGTAGTCCATGGATATCCGTAATTGTAAATGATGTCTGGGTATTGTAGTCTATGACTATCCGTAATTGTAAATGATGTCTGGGTATTATAGTCCATGACTATCCGTAATTGTAAATGATGTCTGGGTATTGTAGTCCATGGATATCCGTAATTGTAAATGATGTCTGGGTATTGTAGTCCATCAATATCCGTAAGCAATTTACAGCAATACATTTGTGCCGCATGGTTTCCTTAATTTAAACAATTTTAAATAATTCATACTTTTAGTACATATTTCTTAATATTTATTCAAATTAGTTTTACTGCTGCCAAGAAGTTTCCTTTCGGTTTTAAATTATTTTGTTGTTGTTGTTGTTGTTGTTGTTGTAATGAATTCTTTACAATCATGTTTTTTTTCTTCATAATATCTTTTGAAAGAATGTGTGGAAAATACACTTCATGACACTGTCAGGAAGCATTATGACATCATAATCATATAAGCCAGATAGGCCAATCACGTACAGGCCCGTATATGAGTCATCAGTCACAAAGAGGATGTTTTGTCCTGCTCCTGCATTCATCCCAGTCATCAGCAACAGAGCATTGGGGTAGGTGCATGTCTGACATCAATGTTTTCGCACCTACATTGATCATTTAACATGGTCAATTAAACAAAAAATGTTATATAATATAAACATACTGTTGACAAGTAGACTATGGTGTAGTGGAATGTTTTGCTTTGTGTGGTAGGTTTAGTGGGTTTTGATACTCTTACGTAGGTGTCATAACCAGCCATAAAATAACACAGTTTACTGCATGTCGTTGATCCTCCTTCGCTGCCTCCGCCGGCTTCCATGGCAGGGTCTTGTCTTCTGCCATAATCTCCTCCCATTGTCTAAGATGTCCTCCACTCCCTTTTCTCCTGGGCCCAGGATCCCTGCTCCTCCTGGCCACGCTGCTTGGTCCTTTGGTGGTGGGATCTTCTGTCACGATCGTTTAGAGATTGATTAGACCAAGGAGCAGCGTGGTAAGCGTACATCATTTTATTAGATGAACAAGAAACAAAAATAACAAACTACAACAGAACGTGAAGCTACATGCAGTGCAGAAAACAACTACACACAAACATAGTCAAGATCCCACAACTAAAGGTGGGAAAAAGGGCTGCCTAAGTATGATCCCCAATCAGAGACAACGATAAACAACTGCCTCTGAGAGCCATACCCGGCCAACAAGGAAATAGAAAAACTAGAATGCCCATCCAAATCACACCAAAACCTAACCAAATAGAGAAATAAAAAGGCTCTCTAAGGTCAGGGCCTGACATGAATTTTGAGAGAGAGAGAGAGAGAGAGAGAGAGAGAGACTCCCTTATGTATGAGGGTGAGGGAAGCAGAACTAGGGCATGAAGGACGTAAAAAATATTGTGTGTCTGCGTATGACAGATAGTGTGTTTATCTCTGTGTGCATGTTAATCTGTCTCCTTAATTTCCTTATTTCATTGCATTTCTAACTCTTTATCCAAAATTCTGCTCATTCCTCAATTTCTATTTTCCTTATCACTCTATCTCCCTTGCTCCCAAATTTTCTTCTCTCTGTAAGTCCAAGTCCAACACACACACACACAAAGGAGAAGACAACAAACAGTCCATCTCAGCAATATGAGAACAATTATTTTTAATGTAGTTTATAAACAGCTTTTGAAACTGGCGTAGTTTTGTAACCACATACAAAATTAGGGTCGCATTGTGGGAGGGAGGGAGGGAGGGAGGGAGGGAGGGAGGGAGGGAGGGAGGGAGGGAGGGAGGGAGGGAGGGAGGGAGGGAGGATGAGGGAGGGAGGAAGGAACTGAAGAAATGCAGAGGATGAGGAGGAGGAATGAAAGGAACCAGAAATGTGAACAATTTATCTGAACTAACTGCTTAACAAAGTAAAGACAGAACTGAAGAAATAACAAATGAAAAGAAGTGCAGCGTCCTTCAAGCAGACTGCCGACAGGCCCCAAACAGACTGAAGACTCCCGACAGACTGCCGACAGGCCCCAAACAGACTGAAGACTCCCGACAGACTGCCGACAGGCCCCAAACAGACTGAAGACTCCCGACAGACTGCCGACAGGCCCCAAACAGACTGAAGACTCCCGACAGACTGCCGACAGGCCCCAAACAGACTGAAGACTCCCGACAGACTGCCGACAGGCCCCAAACAGACTGAAGACTCCCGACAGACTGCCGACAGGCCCCAAACAGACTGAAGACTCCCGACAGACTGCCGACAGGCCCCAAACAGACTGAAGACTCCCGACAGACTGCCGACAGGCCCCAAACAGACTGAAGACTCCCGACAGACTGCCGACAGGCCCCAAACAGACTGAAGACTCCCGACAGACTGCCGACAGGCCCCCCAAACAGACTGAAGACTCCCGACAGACTGCCGACAGACTGCCGACAGGCCCCAAACAGGCCCCAAACTGCCGACAGGCCCCAACAGACTGAAGACTCCCGACAGACTGCCGACAGGCCCCAAACAGACTGAAGACTCCCAGACAGACTGCCGACAGGCCCCAAACAGACTGAAGACTCCCGACAGACTGCCGACAGGCCCCAAACAGACTGAAGACTCCCAGACAGACTGCCGACAGGCCCCAAACAGACTGAAGACTCCCGACAGACTGCCGACAGGCCCCAAACAGACTGAAGACTCCCGACAGACTGCCGACAGGCCCCAAACAGACTGAAGACTGCCGACAGACTGCCGACAGACTGCCGACAGGCCGCAAACAGACTGAAGACTGCCGACAGGCTGCAAACAGACTGAAGACTGCCGACAGGCTGCAGACAGACTAACAGGACAGAAAGGACCGAGCCAGTTCCTCCGTGGTTACAAACGTCACCCTCACATCAACGAACGGACACAGAGGTAATTTTAGATAGCATCACCTCATCACCTTTTACAGCGGTACAAATACTGTCTGCCGCAGCGTCCACCCACTCTTGTCCTGGAGACACAGCAGGAAGTGCACGAACCACACCTGATTCAACTAATCAGAACTGAGTCACCACTAGGGTCGGATGGTGTCCAGACTCTTATGCTGGGATTTAAGGTATTACCGGCTTAGTGTGTGTGTGTGTGTGTGGGGGTGTATTATCAGAATGCTAACAAAATTAGCACAAGTAATAGCGAATTTCCTTGGAGCCTGCTAGCTAAATATTCTAACGAGCCAAACGGCAGTCCAACTTATAAAGTTATACATACATAGGTAGGCCACCGAATGCCATTTTTGGTGAGTTTGAACTTTTACGAGGGAATGTGAACGAGAGACATTATGCAAATGAACAGTACTGACTCTGGAGCAGCACGTGTACGTACACACAGTGTCTGTGTGGAGTCTGGAGTCGCTAGGGCAACGGGCCTGCCTGCTCTGCTCGGAGAAGATGGGGGAGGAGCAGACAAGCAGAGGAAGGAGAAGAGAAAAAAAGTCAGGAAATCAAAAGATTACAGTGGCAGCAAATGATTCATCCAAAAGGGTTTTGGCTTCTCCAACACGGCAGAAAGCCAACACAATATAATGTCCAATCACCTTATTCATTCAGCCACTTAATTAATTAGCAAGTTAAACTTAGGAGTTGTGTTAATGCAGAATTCTTTATTTTTCACGCAGGAAAGAAAAAAAAAAGTAAAACGCATAAGAAATATCTTGTTGCGTTTTGTAAACGCAAATCTATTGTAATTTCGGCTCAGCATCAGACAAATGTTGTGCTTCAGTTGCACTTCTCCACTCGGGTGAGAATTCACGGACTGGCATCATATCAGCAGACAATGCTTTGCCTGACGTGGAGCTACTCTCTATTTAGTTATAGATGATCAAGGCCTGGAGTGTTTAAAAAAACCAACAAAAAATTCCCTCTCGGTGAACATTTCATAGGGCCGTATGTCGACCCCTGCACTATCCGAATCAGTGCAAGGCTCTCGTTGTTCCTACAGGAATGAATTGAGAAACACAGGATTAGTTGAATCAGGTCTGTTAGTGCGGGGCTGGTACAAAAGCTCTGTATATCTCCAGGACCAGGGTTGGAGACCACCGTTCTACAGGACAGCCGTCACTGTGGGGACAGCTTGGTGAGTGTAGGACTGGACAGGGCTGGGCAAGGCTGGGGAGGTGTTGTTACCACTCCAGTCCACAAGGAGCACTGTGGGCCCTCTGTCACCTGTCCCTTTATCACCTCTCCACGAAGAAGAGTTCCAGATCCTGAAGAAGGTTCTAGAACCATGAAGAAGAGTTCCAGAACACTGAAGGTTTGTGAATCACGAAGAGAGTTCAAGAAACATGAAGAAGATTTCAGAAATATGAAGAAGATTCCTTATCCTAAAGAAGGTACCAGAATCACGAGGAGAGTTCCAGAGCTCTGTCTCCTCAAACATAGCAGCAGTTCAGTAGAATCAGAAGATTCCATGTTCAGTCTCTCAGATCCTTTGTGTAGTTTAGAACACTCACAACATTCTCAGATCCATTGTGTAGTTTAGAACACTCACAACATTCTCAGATCCATTGTGTAGTTAAGAACACTCACAACATTCTCAGATCCATTGTGTAGTTTAGAACACTCACAACATTCCAGAATGAGGACTGCACCTGAAGCAGCAGTTAAATCCATTCTCTCTTCTCATTGGAGTACCAAATACTCATTCCATCATTCCTTCATTATTCCTCTCTGACTGATGTTGAAATGCCCCACGTACATGTATGTTCATATGTGGCAGGCTCTACAACAAGCCATGAGGCTATTGGAGAGGTTAAATAACCTCTCAACTCCCCTCTTAGCTATCATTGACCTCTGACTTCTGGGCTTTGAGCCTCTTGGGCATGTAGGCTTGCCGTAGGCACTAACCTCTCCCACACACTGGTTGAATCAACATAGTTTCCACATCATTTTAATGAAATGACATTGAACCAACGTGGAAAAGACGTTGAATTTACGTCTGTTCCACAGCGGGTCTCCACAACTAGAATGGCTTATACAGTGGGTATGACAAGAATTCACCCCCCTTGGATTTTGTTGCGTTACAAATTGAAATTGAAAGGGATTTATTAATTCAGGTTTGTTTTTTGTTATTGATCTACACAAAATGCTCCATAATGTCAAGGTTGAAATGTAATTCTACCAATGTATACAAAGGAATACAATTTCAATAACTGAAAAGATATTATTTGCATAAGTATTCACTCCCTTTGTTTTGGCAAGCCTAAATTAGTTCAGGATCAAATGTGGCTTAAATTATGACACATTTTTGGACTTATAAATGAATTATATATTCCCATTGATGAATCTTGAATGCTTCATGAGCTTAGTTCAATGTTTGTAAATGATGTAAATGTAAACAAATACTGTATAGCCTCAAAACAAACACTGTATAGCCTCAAAACAAACACTGTATAGCCTCAAAACAAACACTGTATAGCCTCAAAACAAACACTGTATAGCCTCAAAACAAACACTGTATAGCCTCAAAACACGTGCTACAACTATCATTTTGAAATCATGGAAGGTCATTCCTTGCATCAATGGCTCTGTCCATGAATTTGAAAGTGGTTACATTTCTCCATGCCCATCCCCCAGCTTTAAAATGATTTATTTTTATCAAAACAGAGGCGGGGTTCACACTTTGATATCGTGTCAAAGATTTCCAGCTTTTACAACTCCCATAATAAGTTACATGGACTCACTCTGTGTGAAATGATATGGGCTGACATGATTTTTTGAATCGCTACCCCTTCCTCTGTCCACCATACATACAACATCTGTAAGATCTCTTAGTCAAGTATTGAATTTCAAGCACTGATTCAATAAATAAATAAACAATGAAGGCAGACAGACATGGGGACTGTTTACATAAACAACACTGTACTGTAGATTAGTCACAAACACAGTTTAATATGGGCTGCAGGTAACCTAGAGGTTAGGAGTGTTGGGTCACAAACACACTTTAATATGGGCTGCAGGTAACCTAGAGGTTAGGAGTGTTGGGTCACAAACACACTTTAATATGGGCTGCAGGTAACCTAGAGGTTAGGAGTGTTGGGTCACAAACACACTTTAATATGGGCTGCAGGTAACCTAGAGGTTAGGAGTGTTGGGTCAGTAACACACTTTAATATGGGCAGCAGGTAACCTAGAGGTTAGGAGTGTTGGGTCAGTAACACACTTTAATATGGGCTGCAGGTAACCTAGAGGTTAGGAGTGTTGGGTCACAAACACACTTTAATATGGGCTGCAGGTAACCTAGAGGTTAGGAGTGTTGGGTCACAAACACACTTTAATATGGGCTGCAGGTAACCTAGAGGTTAGGAGTGTTGGGTCACAAACACACTTTAATATGGGCTGCAGGTAACCTAGAGGTTAGCAGGGCTGCAGGTAACCTAGAGGTTAGGAGTGTTGGGTCACAAACACAATTTAATATGGGCTGCAGGTAACCTAGAGGTTAGGAGTGTTGGGTCACAAACACACTTTAATATGGGCTGCAGGTAACCTAGAGGTTAGGAGTGTTGGGTCAGTAACACACTTTAATATGGGCTGCAGGTAACCTAGAGGTTAGGAGTGTTGGGTCAGTAACACAGTTTAATATGGGCTGCAGGTAACCTAGAGGTTAGGAGTGTTGGGTCAGTAACACAGTTTAATATGGGCAGCAGGTAACCTAGAGGTTAGGAGCGTTGGGCCAGTAACACAGTTTAATATGGGCAGCAGGTAACCTAGAGGTTAAGAGCATTGGGCCAGTTGACATTTTAGGGATGTTTTTCTAGCATGTCAACAACGTGTTAGGGTCATGTTATCATCATGGATGAGGTATCCTCTCAGGTAATATGGCTATAGTAGTATTCTTCTTCTTGTATTCTCATTGGAATCCACCACAAAATCAGAACCCTTAGAGGTGAGACTGATACTCCCCTTTATGACATCATCAAAGAGCGACGGTGTAATTCCACTGGCTAAGCTTCAGTTAAAATGAACGCATCAACAGAGAACACTTCAACACACACACACACACACCTCAGTGCAGGAGCCAGAGCTGGTCAGTCACAAGTGTATGTGCTGAACTGTCCTGTAGGGTGTTGTTGATAAAACATTAGCTACATGTAAACTCAGTCTCAGCTGAGTGACAGCAGAACAGCCAACAGGATGCAGAGAAAAGTCCCAGCGGGGCAGGACGCCACATTACTATTGGCTCTCTTGACCCCACTGGGCGGGCCAACTGATGTCATGGGGACACACTTGTTCCTCCTGCGAGGGGGGGCGGAGGGGTTGTATTTATTCCCTCCAGGGGTGTAGTCCTCCTCCTCCCTCAGTACCTGCACCTCGTTCTGACCCCCCTTGCGACCCCGGGTACAGTTCCTGTGACTCCCCTTGGGCGGCCTGGGAAGGGGTAAGGGTAGGGGTGAAGGTGACGGGTCCCTGTTGTTCTTGTCCTTGTGTGGGTGCTGGTGGTGGTTATGGCGGTGCTTGTGGTTCCTGTGATGGAGTCGACAGTCCTCCTCTTTCGTCTGGGACTCCCCCAGCCCGGCCTCTCCGCCTACGACACCAAATCCCCGGGCTTCTCCTGCTGAACAGCTGGGTAAGTCCTCTTTCCTCAAGCTCTTCAGGTCCCGGCCCTGGAGCTCAGGAGGGGAGACGCACTCCAGCACCGACGTAGAGCCCCGGAACCTCCGCAGCCACACCCACAGTGGCAGAGCCTGGATAACGATGATAATACATTTTAATAATTTAATAATAATAATCATTTGATAATAGACAATCAATTTAATTTAATAATGCATGCCTTTAAAAACACCCAAGGACAGATTACATTAAAGTACAATAAGATAAATAATAATAAATAAATACATAAATAATAATAATAAAAAATAATAAATAAATACGAATAAATAAGATAAATAAATAAATAATACTAATAATAATAAATAAATAATACTAATAATAATAAATAAATACTAATAAATAATAAGATAAATAAATAAATAATAATAATAATAAATTAATACGAATAAATAATAAGATTAAAAAATAATAATAATAATAATAAAAATAAATCATAATAATAATAAATAAATAAATAATAATAATAATAAATAAATAATAATAAAAATTATAAATAAATACTAATAAATAATAAGATAAATGAATAAATACAATTTGATTTGATTTGAAAAACATGAAATGAAGAAAAAAAGACCAAAAAAATCAAATCAAAATAGCACAAAAAGGGAAGATGGTCAGAATATGAGTCTATAGTGAAAGTATCTTGGCTAGCTGAAAAAGCAAGTTGTGTGTTTTGGAATCCACCTTGCAGTCACACTCCCAGGGGTTGTTGTTGAGTCTGAGGTACTCCAGGGAAGACAGCAGAGCCAGGCTGGCCCCAGACAGCTCAGTCAGAGAGTTGTTGAACAGGTAGAGGGTGGTGAGGCGACGCAGGTCGTGGAATGCCAGACGGTGGACCCACTGCATTAGATCAGAAACCATTGATGCTAAATGCCATATTAATATCCTCAACTATTCTATATTATTTTCTGTACTTGATTAAATTATTTTAGAGGCAATGTACATACACACAAAATCCCCATTCCAATAGGAAGAGCAATAGACCAGCAATAGACCAGCAATAGACCAGTAATAGACCAGTAACAGACAGTAATACACCAGTAATAGACCAGTAATAGACCAGTAATAGACCAGTAATACACCAGCAATAGACCAGTAATACACCAGCAATAGACCAGTAATAGACCAGTAATACACCAGTAATACACCAGTAATACACCAGTAATAGACAGTAGGCAAAATGTAAAAATCCCTGGTGATGAAGTGCAATGAATAGTTCAACATCTTATCCAAGTGAAAGACTGAATTAGGGGGGTGAAAGAGTTCTTAGCTCTGGTGGTCTTGACTATGGGGTGTCTGGTGGGCTGTCTAGAGGTCCTGACTTTGGGGCTGTCTGGAGGTCCTGACTTTGGGGTTGTCTGGAGGTCCTGACTTTGGGGCTGTCTGGAGGTCCTGACTTTGGGGCTGTCTGGAGGTCCTGACTTTGGGGCTGTCTGGAGGTCCTGACTTTGGGGCTGTCTGGAGGTCCTGACTTTGGGGCTGTCTGGAGGTCCTGACTTTGGGGTTGTCTGGAGGTCCTGACTTTGGGGTTGTCTGGAGGTCCTGACTTTGGGGCTGTCTGGTGGTCCTGACTTTGGTGGTCTGACTTTGGGCTGGCTGGAGGTCCTGACTTTGGGGCTGTCTGGAGGTCCTGACTTTGGGGTTGTCTGGAGGTCCTGACTTTGGGGTTGTCTGGAGGTCCTGACTTTGGGGCAGTCTGGAGGTCCTGACTTTGGGGCAGTCTGGAGGTCCTGACTTAGGGGCAGTCTGGAGGTCCTGACTTAGGGGCAGTCTGGAGGTCCTGACTTTGGTGTTGTCTGGAGGTCCTGACTTTGGTGTGTCTGGTGGGCTGTCTGGAGGTCCTGACTTTGGGTTGCCTGGAGGTCCTGACTTTGGTGTGTCTGGTGGGCTGTCTGGAGGTCCTGACTTTGGGTTGTCTGGAGGTCCTGACTTTGGGGTTGTCTGGAGGTCCTGACTTTGGTGTGTCTGGTGGGCTGTCTGGAGGTCCTGACTTTGGGTTGTCTGGAGGTCCTGACTTTGGTGTTGTCTGGAGGTCCTGACTTAGGGGCTGTCTGGAGGACCTGACTTTGGGTTGTCTGGAGGTCCTGACTTTGGGTTGCCTGGAGGTCCTGACTTTGGGTTGCCTGGTGGGCTGTCTGGAGGTCCTGACTTTGGGGTTGTCTGGAGGTCCTGACTTTGGTGTGTCTGGTGGGCTGGCTGGCCTAGCTCTAATTCTGCAGACTCTAGTACACAGCAGTCAGTGTTAAAAAAAAGAAAGACTTCGGAGTGTCTGTACCTGTAGCTTGTTCTGGTGTAGTAAGAGGCGGTCCAGGACTCCCAGGCCCCTGAATGTGTTCTGGTGGAGGGACCAGAGCTTGTTGCCATGGAGGAAGAGGTGGGTGAGGTTCAGCAGGTCCACAAACAGATCATCTTCCAGGAACTCCAACTGGTTGTTCTGTGGAGGGATGAGGAGGAGGGATGGGAGAAGTGGGGAGAGAAATACAGATGTAGTATCTTAATTTGATCACTCTGTTGTCATGAAAATCAAAAGGTACCCTAGTAGAAACACACATTCCCTGAAACCCATAGCATTTGAATGTTTTTTTAAATGATATATATATATATATAAATATATATATATATATAAAATCAAATCCTCCTGATGCGGGATACATTTTCTTCTGTGGAGAAACTGGTCAAATTAAGATCTGTTTACAGTGCCTTCGGAAAGTATTCAGACCCCTTGACTCTTTCCACATTTTGTTACGTTACAGTCTTATTCTAAAATAGATTAAGAAAAAATCTATCCTCAGCAATCTACACACAATATCCCATAATGACATCATAATACCCCATAATGACGTCACAATACCCCATAATGACGTCACAATACCCCATAATGACATCACAATACCCCATAATGACGTCACAATATCCCATAATGACATCACAATACCCCATAATGACGTCACAATATCCCATAATGACAAAGTGGGGAACAAGGAGTTCTAGAATAACAGAAAAAAAAGAAGAAAAAAACCCAATATCTTATTTACCATTTGCTATGAGACTCGAAATTGAGCTCAGATGCATCCTTAAGATGTTTCTACAACTTGATTGGAGTCCACTTCTGGTAAATTCAATTGATTGGACATGATTTGGAAAGGCACACACCTGTCTATATAACGTCCCACAGTTGACAGTGCCTGTCAGAGCAAAGGATAGGATACCAAAACATTTCTGCATTATCCAAGAACACCGTGGCCTCCACCGCGACCTCCACCGCGACCTCCACCGCGGCCTCCACCGCGGCCTCCACCGCGGCCTCCACCGCGGCCTCCACCGCGGCCTCCACCGCGGCCTCCACCGCGGCCTCCACCGCGGCCTCCACCGCGACCTCCACCGCGGCTTGTAGCAACAAAGACTCTTCCTAGAGATGGCCACCCGGCAAAACTGAGCAATCGGGGGAGAAGAGGCCTGGTCAGGGAGGTGACCAAGAACCTAATGGTCACTCTGACAGAGCTATAGAGTTCCTCTGAGGAGATGGGAGAACCTACCAGCAGGACAACCATCTGTGCAGCACTCCACCAATCGGGCATTTATGGTAAAATGGCCAGATGGAAGCCACTTCTCAGTAATGACAGCCCGCTTTGGAGTTTGCCAAAAGGCACCTAAAGACTCTCAGACCATGAGCAACAAGATTATCTGGAGCACCCTTGACAACTACTGTGATTATTATTATTTGACCCATTTATGAACATTTGAACATCTTGGCCATGTTCTGTTATAATCTCCACCCGGCCCAGCCAGAAGAGGACTGGCCACCCCTCATAGCCTGGTTCTTCTCTAGGTTTCTTCCTAGGTCTTCCTTCCTTTGGCCTTTCTAGGGAGTATTTCCTAGCCACCGTGCTTCTACACCTGCATTGCTTGCTGTTTGGGGTTTTAGGCTGGGTTTCTGTACAGCACTTTGAGATCAGCTGATGTACGAAGGGCTTTATAAATACATTTGATTTGATTTCGTTGGATGAAACCAAGATTGAAGTCTTTGTTCTGAATGCGAAACGTCACATCTGGAGGAAACCTGGCACCATCCCCATGATGAAGGATGTTTTTCAGCAGCAGGGACTGGGAGACTACTCAGGATCGAGGCAAAGATGAACAGAGCAAAGTATAGAGAGATCCTTGATGAAGTCCTGAGCGTTCTGGAGCAGGTTCTCAGACTGGGGCGAAGGTTCACCTTCCAACAGGACAACGACACAAAGCACACAGCCAAGACAACACAGGAGGGGCTTCAGGACAAGTCTCTGGCCCAGCTAGAGCCCAGACTTGAACCCAATTGAACATCTCTGCAACGAAACTCCCCATCCAACCTGACAGAGCTTGAGAGGATCTGCAGAGAAGAATGGGAGGACCTCCCCAAATACAGGTGTGCTAAGCTTCTAGCGTCATACCCGAGCAGACTCGAGGCTGTACTCTCTGTCCAAGGTGCTTCAACAAAGTACTGAGTAAAGGGTCTGAATACTTATGTAAATGTGATATTTCAGTTTTTGTTTTTATTTGCAAAATAAAAATAAAAACATCTATTTTTGCTTTGTCATTATGAGATATTGTGTTTAGATTGATGAGGGGGGGAAACGATTTAATCAATTTTAGAACAAGACTCTAACCTGACAAAATGTGGAAAAAGTCAATGGGTCTGAATACTTCCTGAGATAAATATAGAAAGTAGGTTCTCACTATAGCCATGATGTGTGTAGCTAGTTTGGTGGCTTATTTCTTCTTCACCAAATGAGGAGAGTTACAAACTTCACACACCAGTCAGAGTTATACTTAACTATATTTTTTATAATAATAAGAGTTTGCAATAGCCTTTTGACTTTCAATGATGCGCTATCTCTAATGAACAATTGAAAAGTACAAAGATCTTTTATAGCAAAGATACACCCCTCTCAACTTACATGATGAACAACAGATACATAGAATGGGTCACAAGGTTAAGATTTGTATGAAAGATAGCTATAAAACATAGCAGAGAGTTACTGCTGTGTCAACAGGTCTCATTGTAAAGACCAGTGTCTGGCCCCTTCCTACTCCAAACTGGGACCCGTCTCACCCTGGTACGGTATAGCGCAAAAACATTACCTCATGTTATCTGGAATGCTCTTTAGGCTTTATTACCCAAAGACAACGTAAATCTCCTCCGTCAGTGCTATCTCATAGAGGCCCATCCTCAGTGGAACACACACACACAATAGCTAACAGAACACTCTATTCTGTCGAATAAAACAACCATTATAATGCAATACAAGCATTATAAAATAATCTTGCAATTTGCCACGACACTAGCTATCTAATATAGCTAAGATTTTCAATTCTATTCCTCTACCTGCAGATAGAGGTACTGCAGGCTGCTGAGCCCCTCAAAGATCCCTGGCGACAGGCTGAGCAGCCCACAGTGGTAGAGGTGCAGAGCGTGCAGGCGGCCTAGGCCCTGGAAGGTGTCTGAAGCCAGGGCCCTCAGGTGACGGTTATCCCCCAAATCCAGCTCCTCCAGGCGGGCAAAGCCGTGAAAAGTGGAGGCCTGGATGTAAGAGATGTTGTTGGAGTAGAGCCACAGCATGACCGTGGTGGGACTAAAGTGGCCTCGCAGCAGACGCTGAATCTTGTTGTTCTGGAAGAATGGAGAGAAACAAAGGATGAGAACGCTGCTTAGGGTCTGGATGTGGCTCTTTGGAAACCGGATGGCAACATTGACGGACGGCAACATTAGAAATTATAATTCGACAAAACTATTCCAAAAGAAGAAGCCCAAGACACTCAGCATTAATTTTTTTTTTAGTACAAATGCTTTTTTAATTTCCAAGACTACACATGGTTGAGTAATCAACTGGTTCTTACCTGCAGGAAGACCCTCTCGCTCTGGGCTGGGATCTCCTCTGGGACAGACAGAAAGTTGTGTGCCTGACAGGATACGGTGCTGGGAGAGGTGTAGCAGATACAGTCCCTGGGACAGGGGGAGGAGAGGTCCAGGCCGCACAGGACGAGGAGCAGCTCTACACCTCCAGAACCTGACAGACGAAAGAGGGAGTTAGTTGGGACACACAGCACCACACCAGCAACACAACTTCGGTGAGGAGAGACATCTTTTGGAAAACTTTTATTGGCACTACTACTGTCAAGTCAGCTGGTACCAAAATGAAAGAGAGAGGGCAGAGAGGAGGGGAACATGGCAGAGAGGAGGGGAACATGGCAGAGAGGAGGGGAACATGGCAGAGAGGAGAGGAACATGGCAGAGAGGAGGGGAACATGGCAGAGAGGAGGGGAACATGGCAGAGAGGAGAGGAACATGGCAGAGGGAGAGGAACATGGCAGAGAGGAGAGGAACATGGCAGAGAGGAGAGGAACATGGCAGAGAGGAGGGGAACATGGCAGAGAGGAGGGGAACATGGCAGAGAGGAGAGGAACATGGCAGAGAGGAGGGGAACATGGCAGAGAGGAGAGGAACATGGCAGAGAGGAGGGGAACATGGCAGAGAGGAGGGGAACATGGCAGAGAGGAGGGGAACATGGCAGAGAGGAGGGGAACATGGCAGAGAGGAGGGGAACATGGCAGAGAGGAGAGGAACATGGCAGAGAGGAGAGGAACATGGCAGAGAGGAGAGGAACATGGCAGAGAGGAGTGGAACATGGCAGAGAGGAGGGGAACATGGCAGAGAGGAGAGGAACATGGCAGAGAGGAGGGGAACATGGCAGAGAGGATAGAATATTCTGAGAATAGAGCATGAGTCTCTTCTGAGAATAGAGCACGAGTCTCTTCTGAGAATAGAGCACGAGTCTCTTCTGAGAATAGAGCACGAGTCTCTTCTGAGAATAGAGCACGAGTCTCTTCTGAGAATAGAGCACGAGTCTCTTCTGAGAATAGAGCACGAGTCTCTTCTGAGAATAGAGCACGAGTCTCTTCTGAGAATAGAGCACGAGTCTCTTCTGAGAATAGAGCACGAGTCTCTTCTGAGAATAGAGCACGAGTCTCTTCTGAGAATAGAGAATGTTTCTTAACGATCCATCACGCAGGTCGAAGTAGACTTTCTTTGGGACCATCCACAGGCTGACACATTTAAATGACGTGTGCATTTTTGTAAATAGACTCTAAACGTCAACAAAAATGGGTATGTTCATTAATGTATCTGTAACAATAACCTGGTCATACATTCCAGTGATTCCCTTGCATCGCGTGTCAAATCCTGCGCCAAGAACATATTCAACTGGATCTACGGTTCCCTCTTCTCTCTGAGAAATATTTCAACCTTTTGGTTTCAGAATTCAGTACACTGAAAGGATTTTCTATTTGTCCAAAACACTGGATCTATCTATATCATTGTTGCCAGTTTCCTGTAAAGACAGACACTTCTTCACTGACTGTTTAGCTTGACTGTGGATCATCATCAACTCTCTCTTCCATGGAACTAACTAAAGCATTTACTGTTGTTTCACCTGCTCCTGCTGCTTTGAGTTGAGCTATTGTTGCAGCACAATTATCCACGACACTCTTATTATATAGAGCTGAATCACAATTATCCACGACACTCTTATTATATAGAGCTGAATCACAATTATCCACAACACTCTTATTATATAGAGCTGAATCACAATTATCCACGACACTCTTATTATATAGAGCTGAATCACAATTATCCACAACACTCTTATTATTTAGAGCTGAATCACAATTATCCACAACACTCTTATTATATAGAGCTGAATCACAATTATCCACGACACTCTTATTATATAGAGCTGAATCACAATTATCCACAACACTCTTATTATATAGAGCTGAATCACAATTATCCACGACACTCTTATTATATAGAGCTGAATCACAATTATCCACGACACTCTTATTATATAGAGCTGAATCACAATTATCCACAATACTCTTATTATACAGAGCTGAATCACAATGTGAGCTTAGTGCTGGCACATCACCAAAACTATTAGCAGCGGTAGAAGGGCCTTCATCATCATTAACAGAAACTGCTTCGGTAGGCTCTTCATGTGCCTTGTTATGATGCTTTCTTCATTCAGATACATGTGAAGAACCAAACGCAGAGAATTCCCTGGACAAAAGAACGTGGGTTTAAATTCAGCTGTTTTTTACATGGCTATTTGCCTGGCGGCATTTTGTAAATAAAACACAAACATTTCTGTTTCTCGAACAGATCTGTTTAATGCGACGTTCTGTCCCTCAACTCTGCTACCACGGGATTCGCCTCAGTTGTGTAAACGTCAGTGTCGTAGATTGTCGCTTGTAGAAAAAGTGTTCAAGTTTGACAGACCCTGACTGGATGAGGTACCAAAGACAAAGCTCATCAAAACAGCCCAGTGAGCCAGATGGCTTGCAAGGTACCCTCATGTCTGTCAGTCAAGATGAAGTATGTGTGAATGCTCGTTCTCTGGGTCCCCACGACATGCTGATAGGGCTGTTGATGTAGCGTGATGCCACCCAGATGCTGGTTCTTGCCATCCAGATGCTGCTGGCTGCTGATGCCTGTCTATAAGACAATAATTTACAGTCAGAACATCTACTATTCATTCTCACAACATCTACTATAAGTCTCACGGGCCAGACAGTAGTGACGCTAATATGTATAACAGTGTTATACTGCCTCAGCTGTAGTAGTTTAACTAGTAAGAGGTATTATAGAATGTCCTGAATCATCTAACAAAAAGAACAACAGACACAGACCCTGGGACACCAGACATATACCCCAGGACAACAGACACAGACCCTGGGACACCAGACATATACCCCAGGACAACAGACACAGACCCTAGGACAACAGGCATAGACCCCAGGACAACAGACACAGGCCCTGGGACACAGACACAGACCCCAGGACAACAGACACAGACCCGGGGACACAGACATATACCCCAGGACAACAGACACAGACCCAGGGACAACAGACACCTACCCTAGTACAACAGACACAGACCCCAGGGCAACAGACACAGACCCGGGGACAACAGACACATACCCTAGTACAACAGGCACAGACCCCAGTACAACAGACACAGACCCCAGGACAACAGACACAGACCCCAGGACAACAGACACAGACCCCAGGACAACAGACACAGACCCGGGGACAACAGACACATACCCTAGTACAACAGGGACAGACCCCAGGACAACAGACACAGACCCCAGTACAACAGACACATACCCTAGTACGACAGACACAGACCCCAGGACAACAGACACAGGCCCCAGGACAACAGACACAGACCCGGGGACAACAGACACATACCCTAGTACAACATACACAGACCCAGGGACACCAGACACATACCCTAGTACAACAGACACAGACCCTAGGACAACAGACACAGACCCGGGGACAACAGACACAGACCCTAGTACAACAGGCACAGAAGGTGTACAACAGACACAGACCCTAGGACAACAGACACAGACCCTAGGACAACAGACACATATCCTAGTACAACAGACACATACCCTAGGACAACAGACACAGACCTTGGGACAACATACATAAACCCTAGTACAACAGACACAGACCCTAGGACAACAGACACAGACCCCTGGACAACAGACACATACCCTAGGACAACAGACACAGACCCTGGGACAACATACACAGACCCTAGTACAACAGACACAGACCCTAGGACAACAGACACAGACCCCAGGACAACAGACACAAACCCTCGTAAAACAGGCACAGACCCTAGGAAAACAGACACAGACCCTAGTAAAACAGACACGTACCCTAGGACAACAGACACAGACCCTGGGACAACATACACAAACCCTAGTGAAACAGACACAGACCCTAGTACAACAGACACAGACCCTAGGACAACAGACACAGACCCTAGTACAACAGACACAGACCCCAGGACAACAGACACAGACCCCAGGACAACAGACACAGACCCTAGGGCAACAGACACAGACCCAAGGACAACAGACACAGGCCATATGACAACAGACACAGACCGTAGATCAACAGACACAGACCCTAGGACAACAGACACAGACCCCAGGACAACAGACACAGACCCTAGGACAACAGACACAGACCCTAGTACAACAGACACAGACCCTAGGACAGCAGACACAGACCCTAGGACAACAGACACAGACTATCGGACACAATGTTTCTTTCTCAAAATATTTTGTATTGATTCCTATCAAAATTCCATTTGATAATAAGACTCAGATGTCCTTCTCCTAATTCCTTGTTCTCCAGTAGCCAAGGATAGACAAAACTGAGAAAAATCTCAGTAGTAGCCAGTCATTCTCCTGGAGAGCATTGGTTTCAGTTCCTGCTCCAACACCTGGCCATATCACTGAAGCTGTACATTAGGATCATTGATAAGATACATACATACTAAGTAACTCTCTGGGCCAACCCAATATCACAAAGACGTAACCTCGGGAAGATAAATACCATTTTTAAATTATAGAAAGACAATCATAGCAACATAATGAAAGGCTTACTTAGGCTGCACTTAATCAAAATCAAATGTTTATTTGCGCTCCGAATACAGAAGGTGTAAAGCTTACCGTCAAATGCTGACTTACAAGCCCTTAACCAACAATGCAGTATTAATCAAATATAATTAAGATAACATTGAATAAATGAACGAAAGTATTTTTTTTGTAAAGAACACAATAAAATAACAATAATGAGACTATATACAGGGGGTGCCGGTACAGAGTCAATGTGGAGGCTATATACAGGGGGTGCCGGTACAGAGTCAATGTGGAGGCTATATACAGGGGGTACCGGTACAGAGTCAATGTGGAGGCTATATACAGGGGGTACCAGTACAGAGTCAATGTGGAGGCTATATACAGGGGGTACCGGTACAGAGTCAATGTGGAGGCTATATACAGGGGGTACCAGTACAGAGTCAATGTGGAGGCTATATACAGGGGGTACCAGTACAGAGTCAATGTGGAGGCTATATACAGGGGGTACCAGTACAGAGTCAATGTGGAGGCTATATACAGGGGGGTACCAGTACAGAGTCAATGTGGAGGCAGATACAGGGGGTCAGTACAGAGTCAATGTGGAGGCTATATACAGGGGGTACCAGTACAGAGTCAATGTGGAGGCTATATACAGGGGGGTACAGTACAGAGTCAATGTGGAGGCTATATACAGGGGGTACCAGTACAGAGTCAATGTGGAGGCTATATACAGGGGGTACCAGTACAGAGTCAATGTGGAGGCTATATACAGGGTGTTATGGTACAGAGTCAATGTGGAGGCTATATACAGGGGTACCGGTACAGAGTCAATGTGGATGCTATATACAGGGGGTACCAGTACAGAGTCAATGTGGAGGCTATATACAGGGGGTACCAGTACAGAGTCAATATGGATGCTATATACAGGGGGTACCAGTACAGAGTCAATGTGGAGGCTATATACAGGGGGTACCAGTACAGAGTCAATGTGGAGGCTATATACAGGGGGTACCAGTACAGAGTCAATGTGGAGGCTATATACAGGGGGTACCAGTACAGAGTCAATGTGGAGGCTATATACAGGGGGTACCGGTACAGAGTCAATGTGGAGGCTATATACAGGGGGTACCAGTACAGAGTCAATGTGGAGGCTATATACAGGGGTACCAGTACAGAGTCAATGTGGAGGCTATATACAGGGGGTACCAGTACAGAGTCAATGTGGAGGCTATATACAGGGGTACCAGTACAGAGTCAATGTGGAGGCTATATACAGGGTGTTACGGTACAGAGTCAATGTGGAGGCTATATACAGGGGGTACCAGTACAGAGTCAATGTGGAGGCTATATACAGGGGGTACCAGTACAGAGTCAATGTGGAGGCTATATACAGGGGGTACCAGTACAGAGTCAATGTGGAGGCTATATACAGGGGGTACCAGTACAGAGTCAATGTGGAGGCTATATACAGGGTGTTATGGTACAGAGTCAATGTGGAGGCTATATACAGGGGGTACCGGTACAGAGTCAATGTGGATGCTATATACAGGGGGGTACCAGTACAGAGTCAATGTGGAGGCTATATACAGGGTGTACCGGTACAGAGTCAATGTGGATGCTATATACAGGGGGGTACCAGTACAGAGTCAATGTGGAGGCTATATACAGGGGGTACCAGTACAGAGTCAATGTGGAGGCTATATACAGGGTGTTATGGTACAGAGTCAATGTGGAGGCTATATACAGGGGGTACCGGTACAGAGTCAATGTGGAGGCTATATACAGGGTGTTATGGTACAGAGTCAATGTGGAGGCTATATACAGGGGTACCGGTACAGAGTCAATGTGGAGGCTATATACAGGGTGTTATGGTACAGAGTCAATGTGGAGGCTATATACAGGGGGTACCAGTACAGAGTCAATGTGGAGGCTATATACAGGGGGTACCAGTACAGAGTCAATGTGGAGGCTATATACAGGGTGTTATGGTACAGAGTCAATGTGGAGGCTATATACAGGGGGTACCGGTACAGAGTCAATGTGGAGGCTATATACAGGGGGTACCAGTACAGAGTCAATGTGGAGGCTATATACAGGGGGTACCGGTACAGAGTCAATGTGGAGGCTATATACAGGGTGTTATGGTACAGAGTCAATGTGGAGGCTATATACAGGGGGTACCGGTACAGAGTCAATGTGGAGGCTATATACAGGGGTACCGGTACAGAGTCAATGTGGAGGCTATATACAGGGTGTTATGGTACAGAGTCAATGTGGAGGCTATATACAGGGGGGTACCGGTACAGAGTCAGTGTGTGGGGGTACAGGTTAGTCAAGTGTCACGCCCTGGCCTTAGTTATCTCTGTTTTCTTTATTATCTTGGTTAGGTCAGGGTGTGACATGGGGGATTTATGTGTTTTGTCTGGTCTAGGGTTTTTGTATGTTCATGGGGCTGTTTCCTTTCTCGGTAGTTTTGTAAGTCTATGGTTTCCTAGATTGGTTCTCAATTAGAGGCAGCTGTCTATCGTTGTCTCTGATTGGGAACCATATTTAGGCAGCCATATTCCCTTGGGTATTTTGTGGGTGGTTGTCTTCTGTCTTCTGTCTTTTGTGTCATTGCACCAGATAGGACTGTTTCGGTTTTCACTTTTGTTGTTTTGTATTTTGTAGTGTTCTCGCTTATTGTCGATATTAAAGATGTTGAACACTAACCACGCTGCATTTTGGTCCTCCTCTCAGGAAGAAGAAGAAAACCGTTATATCGAGATAATTTGAACATGTAGGTAGGGGTAAAGTCACTATTCATAGATAATAAACAGCGAGTAGCAGTAGTGTGAAAACAACGGGTGGGGGTAATACCAATCCTATGGCTTGTGGGTAGAAACGGTTAATTCAGTAGCCTTTTGGACCGAGATTGGTGCTCCGGTACCGCTTGCCGAGAACAGTCTATGACTTGGGACTTTAGGGGGGATTGTCCTCTGACGATCTTCATCTGCTCTCCTCTTTCTGTTAGGACTTTGTGTCATGGTAACAGAGTCTGATGAACATCGACAGAGTTAACAGAATCTGCTAATAACGTGAATAAATTAATGTTCCCGTTCTCAATGCTACAGGGATAACAGAACCAAACTGCATTGTGTGTCTTTTACATTTGATTGGTTTGTCATACACTAAAACCCCATTCAGCATGCTATAAACGTCAGCTCCAAATAGTCTGTCGTAGAAATCATTAACCTCCGGCCCCGGTGCACAACTGAGCAAGAGTTTTATTTTATTTTCATGTCATTGTGTGTGTGTATGATTGTCACACACACACGCACACTCAAAGGCACCTACACACACAAGCAATCAAACAACAATTCAGAAAATATCTCTAAAGGTATCCTCTAAAGGTAGAAGGTTATCCTCTAAAGGTAGAAGGTTATCCTCTAAAGGTAGAAGGTTATCCTCTAAAGGTAGAAGGTTATCCTCTAAAGGTAGAAGGTTATCCTCTAAAGGTAGAAGGTTATCCTCTAAAGGTAGAAGGTTATCCTCTAAAGGTAGAAGGTTATCCTCTAAAGGTAGAAGGTTATCCTCTAAAGGTAGAAGGTTATCCTCTAAAGGTAGAAGAAAAGCAATGTTGTTTCCTCCAGCTGAACCCCCAGTACTACATGGTTTAACCCCCCCCAGTAATACATGCTGTAACCCCCCAGTACTACATGCTGTAACCCCCCAGTACTACATGGTGTAACCACCCCAGTACTACATGCTGTAACCCCCAGTACTACATGCTGTAACCCCCCAGTACTACATGCTGTAACCCCCCAGTACTACATGCTGTAACCCCCCAGTACTACATGGTGTAACCCCCCAGTACTACATGCTGTAACCCCCCAGTACTACATGGTATAACCCCCCAGTACTACATGGTGTAACCCCCCAGTACTACATGCTGTAACCCCCCCACGGTGTAGAGGAGGATGAGAGGAGGGTAATTGAGGTATTTTTGAATGTAGAAATGAGAGGACATGAGGGATGTATCGATGAAGAAACGAGAGACAAAGGGGGGGGTGGAGGAGTGGAGAGATGGAGATGTGCGGAGGTTAGGAGGAGTTCTGGAAAGAAAGAAGAGGGATAGAGAGAAATAAAACACGAGGGATAAAGAGGGAGAGAAATAAAACACGAGGGATGAAGAGGGAGAGAAATAAAACACGAGGGATGAAGAGAGAGAAATAAAACACGAGGGATGAAGAGGGAGAGAGGGAGAGTGTGTGTGTGTGTGTGTGTGACAGTTCCTGTGATGAAGCGTGTTGTAGAGGCCTCAGTGATTGACCCTTCAATCAACATCAGCTTCAGTAACACATGACATTCTGACTACAACCCATCATCTCTAATTCATCCATCCTCGCACCGTGCCTCTTCTCTCATCCATCCTCTCTCCTCTCACCGTGCCTCTCCTCTCATCCATCCTCTCTCCTCTCCTCTCATCCATCCTCTCTGCTCTCCTCTCATCCATCCTCTGTCCTCTCATCCATCCTCTGACCGTGCCTCTCCTCTCTCCTCTCCTCTCATCCATCCTCTCTGCTCTCCTCTCATCCATCCTCTCTCCTCTCACCATGTCTCTCCTCTCATCATCCATCCTCTCTCCTCTCATCTACCCTCTCTCCTCTCATCCATCCTCTCTCCTCTCATCTACCCTGTCTCCTCTCATCCATCCTTCTCTCATCCATCCTCTCTCCTCTCACTGTGTCTCTCCTCTCATCCATCGTCTCTCTGTGTCTCTCCTCTCATCCATCCTCTCTCTGTGTCTCTCCTCTCATCCATCCTCTCACTGTGTCTCTCCTCTCATCCATCCTCTCACTGTGTCTCTCCTCTCGTCCATCCTCACACTGTGTCTCTCCTCTCACTGATATCATCCTCTGACCAATATTCCCCCGGGACAGTAGAGGGCGATGAGCTGCTAATAGCTATCTACGGCTGAAACAAGGAAGTGACGACACCCACAGATGGAAGACGAGCAGCAGAATAGTGTGCACAGAGAGACACTGTACTGGCGAGAACATTTTATGTTAGGAATTTCCCGGGATCTACTAGATTTGATCGCATATAATATGGATCCACTAGATTTGATGTGCCTAGCAACACATATAACAGAGATCCACTAGATTTGATGTGCCTAGCAACACATATAACAGAGATCCACTAGATTTGATGTGCCTAGCAACACATATAACAGAGATCCACTAGATTTGATGTGCCTAGCAACACATATAACAGAGATCCACTAGATTTGATGTGCCGAGCAACACATATAACAGAGATCCACTAGATTTGATGTGCCTAGCAACACATATAACAGAGATCCACTAGATTTGATGTGCCTAGCAACAGATATAACAGAGATCCACTAGATTTGATGTGCCGAGCAACACATATAACAGAGATCCACTAGATTTGATGTGCCTAGCAACACATATAACAGAGATCCACTAGATTTGATGTGCCTAGCAACACATATAACAGAGATCCACTAGATTTGATGTGCCTAGCAACACATATAACAGAGATCCACTAGATTTGATGTGCCGAGCAACACATATAACAGAGATCCACTAGATTTGATGTGCCTAGCAACACATATAACAGAGATCCACTAGATTTGATGTGCCTAGCAACACATATAACAGAGATCCACTAGATTTGATGTGCCTAGCAACACATATAACAGAGATCCACTAGATTTGATGTGCCTAGCAACACATATAACAGAGATCTACTTGATTTTATGTACCTAGCAACACATATAATAGGCTAGATACGGAGACAGAGAAGATGCCCTCCGCCCCCGTCCTCTGCCCTCCGCCCCCTTTTTTCTCTGTCTTTTCTTCTGATGACGGGGATTTGGGCCTGGTCTTAACAAAGTAGTATATCCGTCAGACTCATTACAAAAAAAAAATATTTATCCAGTACGAGGTGAGTAATCGCTGTTCTAACATCCAATAAGCTCTTTTTGATCTTAAGAGATGGTAGCAGCAACATTAAGTACAAAATAAAGTTACAAACAATGCAAAAAAAAATTTTAAAGAGAAAAAAATAGCTTGTTGTTGCTTCTTTTTTTAATTGTTTGGTTGGTTAGGACACCATTCTCATGGTACCTGGAACTACCACTCTAGTTATTGAACAGTCAGAGAATGCATTTGGCATCGTGGCTTTTAACAATGAGTTTTTTTGTGAGCACTGTGAAAGCAGTATAGTTTTAATCTTTAAACCTCTTGAAGCTAGGGGGCACTATTTGTATGCTTGGAAAAATAACGTTCCCAAAGTAAACGGCCTATTTCTCAGGACCAGATGCTAGAATATGCATATAATTGACAGATTAGGATAGAAAACACTCTAAAGTTTCCAAAACTGTCAAAATATTGTCTGTGAGTATAACAGAACTGATATTGCAGGCGAAACCCTGAGAAAAATCAAACTAGGAAGTGGCTTCTATTTTGAAAACTCCATGTTCCATAGCCTCCCATTGGTCCATTTAATTAAAGGGATATCAACCAGATTCCTTTTCCTATCGCTTCCTCAAGGTGTCACCAGTCTTCAGACGTAGTTTCAGGCTTTTATTTTGAGAAATGAGCCAGAATGATAACATCGCGTCAAGTGCTCACATGAGTTTTGCTCGCGCAACAGAGTTTGGAGCTTTTCCCTCTCCTACTGTGAAAGACATTTGCGGTTGATATATTGTCAATTATATATTTTAAAAACAACCTGACGATTGATTATAAAAAACCTTTGACATGTTTCTGTGGACATTAAGTATACTATTTGGAATTTGTCTGCGTTGTCGTGACCGCTTGAGCCTGTGGATTTCTGAACATAAAGCGCCAAACAAATGGAGGTATTTTGGACATAAAAATAATCTTTATGGAACAAAAGGAACATTTGTTGTGTAACTGGGAGTCTCGTGAGAGAAAACATCTGAAGATCATCAAAGGTAAACAATTAATTTGATTGCTTTTCTGATTCGTGACCAAGCTATCTGATGCTAAGTGTACTTAATGTTTTGTCATGCGACCGATAAACTTACACAAACGCTTGGATTGCTTTCACTGTAAAGTATCATTTCAAAATCTGAGACGACAGGTGGATTAACAAAAGGCTAAGCTGTGTTTTGCAATATTGCACTTGTGATTTCATGAATATGAATAATTTTAGTAATATTATTTGACTGAGGCGCTATGCTATTCAGCGGTTGCTGATGACAATTATCCCGCTTAAGGGATGGGCAGCGTCAAGAATTAATACAACAAAACCTGATTCCTCAGTGTGCAGTAATTTAAATTAGATTGTACTACACCGCAAGTAGAAGAAAGCCTATAAAATCTTTGGCTCACAGCTCTTCAACCTGATTCCGCGGACGTCTCAGTGTGCAGTAATTTAAATGAGATTGTACTGCTCTTCTCTACCTGGTCAGCACTTAATGTTCAGACAGAAACACCTTGACATGTACAAATGCCAACAGAGCTTTTTCAGCAGACAAATAAACCTTTATTCTTGCTTTTGAATGTAAACCACAAAATAGTCTTCTGAGAAGAGACATGTAAACAACAAAAAAGTTTCAAATATAAAGATTGTAGATGAAAAATATTTATGAGCAATATAAATATTTCGGAACTATAGTAAAAACAGTGTCTTATGAAGAGAAACGTGAATATCAAAAAGTGTTTATGGAATAAAAATGAAAGTGTCTCGTGCCTGACTCCTGAGATGTCTGAAAAACAACAGAACGAGTCGTTAATTTCACTGGGGTCCCAGTCGTTTCGGCTTGTCCTCTTCTTGAAGTCATGCATGAACTCATGCAGCTGGTGACCGAATTCCTCCTGGAGTTTTGGCAAGTGTTCATCCATGAAATCAGCTATAGCTACCAGGACACTGTGGAGAGGAGGAGGAGAGGGGGGACATTAGGAGTGTTTGGAGAACAGTCTACATGGTGAGGAGAAGAGGGGGGACATTAGGAGTGTTTGGAGAACAGTGTACATGGTGAGGAGAAGAGGAAAAGGACAACAGAAGAGAGGGAAGGGATCAGTGTGAAGTGATTTATATGTATTTACCTGTGAGACTAGCTGGTGGCATGGAGCCTGACGTGTGAGATATGCCTTCAATCATTTTCAATGCCTTTGCCAGTGATGTGTCAAGGACTGAGTCTGCAGCTCTTTCCTCCGTTCTGCTCACAGCCCTGCTACTAACCCTTATGGAACAGCTGGGACTATGAAGTAACACAAACATAGGCACACACACACACACGATAACATATGCACTATACACACACACACACACACATGAATTTTTTGTTGAAGATATGTGGTCGTGGAGTATGGGCCTGAGGGCACACAGTGTGTTGGGAATTTGTTTTTTAAAATTGTATAAACTGCCTTAATTTTGCTGGACCCCAGGAAGAGTGGCTGCTGCTTTGGCATCCATAATAATAAACACAAATAAATACAAATACTACTGCCGCTGCTCTGTGGCTTCGCTGAGGAGCTCACGCTTTGAACACACCGATAGAGTCGTGTCGCAAAATGGTTCGCAGCATCGTCTGGATATGTGAGCAACAGAAGTTCAAATTTCACCTTCTGCTTCCGTTTCTGTCAAGCCGTCTACACATACAGTCTGATATCCAACGTCTGGCACAGAACGCTCTGCCTCTGCCTCTGCCTCTGCCTCTGCAAACGCAGCGTTTCATGAATGTCATTCTGGTGTATCAAAATGTAATGGCGCTGTCGGTGTGATCGAAGTGTCACACCCCTGCTACTACTGCTCTGTGGCGTCACACCCCTGCTACTGCTCTGTGGCGTCACACCCCTGCTACTACTGCTGCTCTGTGGCGTCACACCCCTGCTACTACTGCTGCTCTGTGCTGGAGATGGTCTAGGGGCCAGTCACCAGTCAGTACCGGGAGCTAATCACCAGGCAGTGTTTGGGTGCAAGGAGAACAAAACTTTGAAAATAAAAAAGTAGAGGGCTATTTAGTACACATATCAAAAAAAAGTACATACTTGTGTCATTCATGAGTAAAAGTAAAGACACCTTAATAGAAAATTACTCAAGTGAAAGTCACCCAGTAAAATACTACTTGAGTAAAAGTCTAAAAGTATTTGGTTTTGAATATACTTAAGTATCAAAAGTAAATGATAAAATATACTTAAGTATCAAATTAAATGTAAAAGTAGAAATCACGTCTGTGCTTATTAAGCGCTGACGTAATTTCCTGTCACAACTTGTGGACTTGTTTACGTTCTACTGTGCGTTTTGTTGCTAGCGTTACTTTGCTACCTGCATATATATTTGCATTTTTTCCTCTAGCTCAACTGTTTTCATTAAACTTTTTCACCCCGGACACTTTATCTGGACATGCTCTACAGGACCTCTGCCAGTCTAAACTAAGTAGTAACATGATGCCTTCTAATTGCAGTCGCTGTACTCAAAATATACAGGAGAACGATCGCCTTATGGTGAGGATAGCTGTGCTGCCAGGCCAGCTTCAGACGCAATCGATAGGCTAACGGTCATTTAAGTGTAGGAAAGAATGAAACAGCGTCTGTGTCACCAATAAGTACAGATCGTAGTATAAATCCCCTCGCAGCCTCACAATTTTCTCTTAAAAATGAATCTTCCAGCGTTCATACACTGTTTACCAGGGGACAAGACTACTGACGTTTAGGCTAATCTGAAGATGGTGCTGGCTAAAGCTTAAACTGGCGAGTGTAGAGAGTATAGGGATATTGTTATCCACGTCGGCACCAACGATGTTAGGATGAAACAGTCAGAGGTCACCAAGCGCAACATAGCTTCAGCGTGTAAATCAGATAGAAAGATGTGTCGGCATCGAGTAATTGTCTCTGGCCCCCTCCCAGTTAGGGGGAGTGATGAGCTCTACAGCAGAGTCTCACAACTCAATCACTGGTTGAAAACTGTTTTCTGCCCCTCCCAAAAAATAGGATTTGTCGATAATTGGCCCTCTTTCTGGGACTCACCCACAAACAGGACCAAGCCTGGCCTGTTGAGGAGTGACGGACTCCATCCTAGCTGGAGGGGTGCTTTCATCTTATCTACGAATATAGACAGGGCTCTAACTCCTCTAGCTCCACAATGAAATAGGGTGCAGGCCAGGCAGCAGGCTGTTAGCCAACCTGCCAGCATAGTGGAGTCTGCCACTAGCACAGTCAGTGTAGTCAGCTTAGCTATCCCCATTGAGACTGTGTCTGTGCATCGATCTATGTTGGGTAAAACTAAACATGGCGGTGTTCGCCTTAGCAACCTCACTGGAATAAAGACCTCCTCCATTCCTGCCATTATTGAAAGAGATCATGATACCTCACATCTCAAAATGGGGCTACTTAATGTTAGAACCCTCACTTCCAAGGCAGATACAGTCAATGAACTAATCACGGGTCATAATCTTGATGTGATTGGCCTGACTGAAACATGGCTTAAGCCTGATGAATTTACTGTGTTTAATGAGGCCTCTCATTTGTGTTTAATGAGGCCTCTCTCGGACCATCATTTTATTACGTTTGCAAATCGCAACAAATAATCTGCTCAGACCCCAACCAAGGAGTATCAAAAGCTGTGCTATAAATTCTCGGACAACCCAAAGATTCCTAGATGCCCTTCCAGACTCCCTCTGCCTACCCAAGGACGTCAGAGTACAACAATCGGTTAACCACCTAACTGAGGAACTCAATTTAACCTTGCGTAATACTCTAGATGCAGTCACACCCCTATAAACAAAACAAAAATTGTCATAAGAAACTAGCTCCCTGATATACAGAAAATACCAGAGCCCTGAAGCAGCTTCCAGAAAATTGGAACGGAAATGGCGCCACACCAAACTGGAAGTCTTCTGACTAGCTTGGAAAGACAGTACCGTGCGGTATCGAAGAGCTGCTGCTCCATCATCCTATTTTACCAGCTTAATTGAGGAGAATAATAACAATCCTAAATTTATTTTTGATACTGTCACAAAGCTAACTAAAAAGCATCATTCCCCAAAAGAGGATGGCTTTCACTTCAGCAGTGATAAATTCATGAACTTCTTTGATGAAAAGATCATGATCATTAGAAAGCAAATTACGGACTCCTCTTTGAATCTGCGTATTCCTTCAAAGCTCAGTTGTCCTGAGTCTGCACAACTCTGCCAGGACCTAGGATCAAGAGAGACACTCAAGTGTTTTAGTACTATATTCCTTGACACATTGATGAAAATAGTGATGGCCTCTAAACATTCAAGCTGCATACTGGACCCTATTCCAACTAAACTACTGAAAGAGCTGCATCCTGTGCTTGGCCCTCCTATGTTGAACATAATAAACGGCTCTCTATCCACCGGATGTGGATGTGGAGACACTGAGACTGCACTTGTGAAAGTGGTAAATGATCTTTTAATGGTGTCAGACCGAGGCTCTGCATCTGTCCTCGTGCTCCTAGACCTTAGTGCTGCTTTTTTTGTTTTCACTATATATTTTACCTTTTGGGGATGTCATTTGAAAACACAATGTAAACTTTCACTGCTATGCGGATGACACACAGCTGTACATTTCGATGAAACATGGTGAAGCCCCAAAATTGCCCTTGCTAGAAGCCTGTGTTTCAGACATAAGGAAGTGGATGGTTGCAAACGTTCTACTTTTAAACTCGGACAAAACAGAGATGCTTGTTCTAGGTCCTAAGAAACAAAGAGATCTTCTGTTGAATCTGACAATTCATCTTGATGGTTGTACAGTCGTCTCAAATAAAACTGTGAAGGACCTCGGCGTTACTCTGGACCCCGATCTCTCTTTTAACGAACATATCAAGACTGTTTCAAGGACAGCTTTTTTCCATCTACGTAACATTGCAAAAATCTGAAACTTTCTGTCCAAAAATTATGCAGAAAATGAATCCATGCTTTTGTCACTTCTAGGTTAGACTACTGCAATGCTCTACTATCCGGCTACCAGGATAAATCACTAAATAAACTTCAGTTAGTGCTAAATACGGCTGCTAGCATCTTGACTAGAACCAGAAAATTTGATCATATTACTCCAGTGCTAGCCTCCCTACACTGTTTATTTATTTATTTTATTTTACCTTTATTTAACCAGGTAGGCAAGTTGAGAACAAGTTCTCATTTACAACTGCGACCTGGCCAAGATAAAGCAAAGCAGTTCGACACACACCACAACACAGAGTTACACATGGAGTAAAACAAACATACAGTCAATAATACAGTAGAAACAAGTCTATATATACGATGTGCGCAAATGAGGTGAGATAAGGGAGGTAAAGGCAAAAAAGGCCACGGTGGCGAAGTAAATAAAATATAGCAAGTAAAACACTGGAATGGTTGATTTGCAGTGGAAGAATGTGCAAAGTAGAGATATAAATAATGGGGTGCAAAGGAGCAAAATAAATAAATACAGTAGGGGGAGAGGTAGTTGTTTGGGCTAAATTATAGGTGGGCTATGTACAGGTGCAGTAATCTGTGAGCTGCTCTGATAGCTGGTGCTTAAAGCTAGTGAGGGAGATAAGTGTTTCCAGTTTCAGAGATTTTTGTAGTTCGTTCCAGTCATTGGCAGCAGAGAACTGGAAGGAGAGGTGGCCAAAGAAACAATTGGTTTTGGGGTTGACCGGAGAGATATACCTGCTGGAGCGCGTGCTACAGGTGGATGATGCTATGGTGACCAGTGAGCTGAGATAAGGGGGGACTTTACCTAGCAGGGTCTTGTAGATGACATGTAGCCAGTGGGTTTGGCGACGAGTATGAAGCGAGGGCCAGCCAATGAGAGCGTACAGGTCTCAATGGTGGGTAGTATATGGGGTGTTGGTGACAAAACGGATGGCACTGTGACAGACTGCATCCAATGTGTTGAGTAGGGTATTGGAGGCTATTTTGTAACTGACATCACCGAAGTCGAGGATTGGTAGGATGGTCAGTTTTACAAGGGTATGTTAGTTTTACAAGGGTATGTTTGACAGCATGAGTGAAGGATGCTTTGTTGCGAAATAGGACACCAATTCTATATTTAACTTTGGATTGGAGATGTGAAAGAGAGGTTGAACAGGCTAGTAATAGGGGTGGCAACAATTTCGGTAGATCATTTTAGAAAGAAAGGGTCCAGATTGTCTAGCCCGGCTGATTTGTAGGGGTCCAGATTTTGCAGCTCTTTCAGAACATCAGCTGAACGGATTTGAGAGAAGGAGAAATGGGGAAGGCTTGGGCGAGTTGCTGTGGGGGGTGCAGTGCTGTTGACCGGGGTAGGGGTAGCCAGGTGGAAAGCATGGCCAGCTGTAGAAAAATGCTTATTGAAATTCTCAATTATAGTAGATTTATCAGTGGTGACAGTGTTTCCTATCTTCAGTGCAGTGGGCAGCTGGGAGGAGGTGTTCTTATTCTCCATGGACTTTACAGTGTCCCAGAACTTTTTTGAGTTAGTGTTGCAGGAAGCAAATTTCTGCTTGAAAAAGCTAGCCTTGGCTTTTCTAACTGCCTGTGTATAATGGTTTCTAGCATCCCTGAACAGCTGCATATCACGGGGGCTGTTCGATGCTAATGCAGAACGCCATAGGATGTTTTTGTGTTGGTTAAGGGCAGTCAGGTCTGGGGAGAACCAAGGGCTATATCTGTTCCTGGTTCTAAATTTCTTGAATGGGACATGCTTATTTAAGATGGTGAGGAAAGCATTTAAAAAAAATAACCAGGCATCTTCTACAGACGGGATGAGGTCAATATCCTTCCAGGATACCCGGGCCAGGTCGATTAGAAAGGCCTGCTCGCTGAAGTGTTTCAGGGAGCGTTTGACCGCTGACCCATTACAGATGCAGGCAATGAGTCAGTGATTGCTGAGATTTTGGTTGAAAACAGCAGAGGTGTATTTAGAGGGCAAGTTGGTTAGGATGATATCTATGAGGGTGCCCGTGTTTACGGTTATGGGGTTGTACCTGGTAGGTTCATGGATAATTTGTGTGAGATTGACGGCATCAAGCTTAGATTGTAGGATGGCTGGGGTGTTAAGCATGTTCATGTAAGAGGCGGCCAAAGGAAGAATTGGTTTTGGGGGTGACCAGAGAGATATACCTGCTGGAGCACATGCTAAGGCTAGGGCTGATATCAAGGTTTTACTGCTAACCTACAAAGCATTACATGGGCGTGCTCCTACCTATCTCTCTGATTTGGTCCTGCCGTACATACCTACACGTACGCCATGGTCACAAGATGCAGGTCTCCTAATTGTCCCCAGAATTTCTAAGCAAACAGCTGGAGGCAGGGCTTTCTCCTATAGAGCTCCATTTTTATGGAATGGTCTGCCTACCCATGTGAGAGACGCATACTCGGTCTCAACCTTTAAGTCTTTATTGAAGACTCATTTCTTCAGTAGGTCATATGATTGAGTGTAGTCTGGTCCAGGAGTGGGAAGGTGAACTGAAAGGCACTGGAGCGATGAACCACCCTTGCTGTCTCTGCCTGGTCGGTTCCCCTCTCTCCACTGGGATTCTCTGCTTCTAACCCTATTACAGGGGCTGAGTTACTGGAAATCATTCAAAATGTAAAAAACAAAGGAAAACTTTTGGTTGTCAGGGAAAAAGGGAGTAAAAAGTACATAATTTCCTTTAGGAATGTAGGAAGTAAAAGTTGGTAAAAAAAAATATAAACAGCTCTGTAGAGTGTACGACTTAAAGTGGTCCTATGGACAGATACTGGTAAACACGCTGAGGAGCTCCTTCAGGGTTATCTTTTGTGTCTTTGTTGCCTCTCTGATTAATGCCTTCCTTGCCTGGTCCGTGAGTTTTGGTGGGCGGCCCTCTCTTGGCAGGTTTGTTGTGGTGCCATATCCTTTCCATTCTTTAATAATGGATTTAATGGTGCTCCGTGGGATGTTCAAAGTTTATGATATTTTTATAACCCAACCCTGATCTGTACTTCTCCGCTGTTTGGAGAGCTGCTTGGTCTTCATGGTGCTCCTTGCTTAGTGGTGTTGCAGACTTTGGGGCCTTTCAGAACAGGTGTATATATACTGAGATCATGTGACAGAACATGTGACACTTAAATAATGTCCACCTGTGTGCAATCTAACTAATAATGTGACTTCTGAAGGTAAATAGTTGCACCAGATCTTATTTAGGGGCTTCATAGTAAAGGGGGTGAAAACATATGTACCACTTTTTTGTTCTTAATTTTTTAGAATTTTTTTAAACAAGTTATTTTTTTCATTTCACTTCACCAATTTGGACTATTTTGTGTTTGTCCATTACATGATAATCCAAATAAAAATCTATTTAAATTACAGGTTGTAATGAAACAAAATAGGAAAAAACACCAAGGGGAGTGAATACTTTTGCAAGGCACTGTATCCCCCCCCAATAGAATCCCCATACTTTAACGATGACAGCTTCTTCATCCTAGTTGGGGTGATCAACCATTTCCAGGCCCAGGGACATGTACTAGTCTGTGGCGATCTAAATGCCAGAACCGGACAAGAACCTGACACCCTCAGCACACAGGGGGACAAACACCTACATGGAGGTGACAGAATTCCCTTCCAAATACAGTATGCCCCTCTAGAAACAACTAGAACAAAACAACCAACAAAAATGGGTCCCAACTCCTGTGGCTCTGTCGTACGCTGGGTCTGTACCAGTGGCGGTCAGTGCTGTTTACGATGGGGGGGATTATAAAAATGGTTTTCTTAGCATGGCCTTATTTCAATTATAGCATATTGGATGACTGTCATTCATATTCCATTCACCCAGCTTAATGTAATATCGATAGTTTTAGGCTACTACGTGATAAACACATTTTCCCTGTACCCATCATGAGGTTGCTACAACCTAGCCTATGAATGAAATTTTACAATGCAAGTGCACACAGGTCCAGAGAAAAATTTGAGGTGACAGACAGTGACATTCAATACCTGCATGCACACTCTTACCTGCCTCTAACTGATATAGGATGTAATTATTCGTCCAACAGTTGCAAACAACAGTTTTCATTGGACAAATTCCAGTATGTTTATTCCCATTTCGTTCCGTTTTAAAAAGAAAAAAAAATTCTGCAGATAGAATCGGCGGAGTGAATTACCACCCTTGATCACGCGTAAACACAGTTCACGTTCATAGCAGCCACGTTGTATTCCTTTTCACATCTATGCGCTCTCCTCTTCTCACATTGTCACTTCGCTTGTGGACTAATGCTGTATGTAACCAGAATAAAAATAAATACAACTTCTTTATCATTGTCCCCATATTAGCGTTGCATATAGACAACATATTTAATAGAACGAACGCATTAGTGAACCTGCTACAACCGCTGTAACATTACAGTGTACAGTAAGTACGTAGTTACACCGGTGGGCCCCAGTTGCAATACATTAGTAAAACCAAAAGCTTACCCTTGACTTGGAAGAGTTTCAGTGTTGTTGTTGGATAGTCATAGCCCGCTAGCTAACATAGCATCCCTCTGTTATAGCCAGCTAGCTAACATAGCATCCCTCTGTTATAGCCAGCTAGCTAACATAGCATCCCTCTGTTATAGCCCGCTAGCTATCATAGCATCCCTCTGTTATAGCCAGCTAGCTAACATAGCATCCCTCTGTTATAGCCAGCTAGCTAACATAGCATCCCTCTGTTATAGCCCGCTAGCTAACATAGCATCCCTCTGTTTGAGCAGGGTGTTTCAGTAGGCTAAACTAGCTAGCAGCATTTCAAAGTGAAAAAAAATGACACGATCTCTCTCTTGCTTCTACTAAATTTTGTAAGAAATTAATTTGTTACAAACTGTTCAACTATTTTCTTTTTTGATCTTTAAGTCAACTACTCACCACATTTTATGCACTGCAGTGCTAGCTGTAGCTTATGCTTTCAGTACTAGATTCATTATCTGATCATTTTGATTGGTTGGACAACGTGTCAGTTCATGCAGTATGAGCTCTGATAGGTTACTGTGTACGTCTACGGAAGCGGGTGAGAACCATGAGCCTTCTAGATTTTGTATTGAAGTCAATGTACCCAGAGGAGGACGGAAACTAGCTGTCCTCCGGCTACACCATGGTGCTACCCTACAGAGTGCTGTTGATGCTACTGTAGATCTTCCTTGCAAAATAGTGTTTTAATCAATTATTTGGTGACGTGATTATATTTAGTATAGTTTTTATCTAAAAAGCATAACTTTTTAAATGTTTTATTACTTTTACGAAATTCACTGAGGAGGATGGTCCTCCCCTTCCTCCTCTGAGGAGCCTCCACTGGTCTGTACATAGTCAATGGTAGGCTTCGATGGGACTCCTACGGTAGAGTACGTAGGTAGAAGGAAAGTAGTGTAGAAATCTACCAAAAAAACAATTGGGAAACAACAAATTTATTCGCTTTTCAGACAACTTCCTGGACAAAACTCATCAGCTCTGGCATCTTCCCCAATATTTGGAACCGAGGATTGATCACCCCAATCCACAAAAGTGAAGATACATTTTAACCCAATAACTACTGTGGGATATGAGTCAACAGCAACCTTGGGAAAATCCTCTGCATTGTCATTAATAGCAGACACAGTCCCCTGCATTATCATTAAAAACATTTCCTCAGTGAAAACAATGTCCTGAGCAAATGTCAAATCTGTTTATTACCAAATAACCGTACGACAGACCACATGTTCACCCTGCACACCCTAATTGACAAACAAACCAAAATAAAAAACAAAGTCATGCTTTGCTGATTTCAAAAAAGCTTTTGACTCTCCTTGACATGAGAGTCTGCTATATAAATTGATGGAAAGTGGTGTTGGGGTGGAAAAACATTTGAAATGATCAAATCCATGTACAAAAAAAAAGCCAAGTGTTTGGTTAAAATTGGCCAAAAACAGATTTTTTTTTCCACAGGGTCATGGGGTGAGATAAGATGAAGCTCGAGCAACACAGCTAGCTCTGTCATACTAGAGTAGGTACTGTCTAAGCTTCCAAATAAAAAGATGCACCTGGTCATACCCCCTACAGGGAGAAAAGACGTTAACAAACAGAAAAGGAACCCCCTTCCCCCCTTTTTTCTGCCTAAACCAGCAACACCCACCCCTTCTCCACCTCTGAGGTGGATATTACTTTAAGATCTAGGCCTGATGAGAACAGCACTGATACTCCTGCACTTACTTTGGACCCATGACTAAGGAAGTACTCCCCCCTCCCACTCCATGCCCGACACAGCCTCATGACCACAACCCCTGTGGGTCTCCTGTAAAAACACCACATTGAAAGGTTTATGCCTACTAAACACCTATTCCTGTCTCCTACTAAACTCATACACTACAGCCCACATATTCCTGTCTCCTACTAAACTCATACCCTACAGCCCACCTATTCCTGTCTCCTACTAAACTCATACACTACAGCCCACCTATTCCTGTCTCCTACTAAACTCATACACTACAGCCCACATATTCCTGTCTCCTACTAAACTCATATCCTACAGCCCACCTATTCCTGTCTCCTACTAAACTCATACCCTACAGCCCACCTATTCCTGTCTCCTACTAAACTCATACCCTACAGCCCACCTATTCCTGTCTCCTACTAAACTCATACACTACAGCCCACCTATTCCTGTCTCCTACTAAACTCATACACTACAGCCCACCTATTCCTGTCTCCTACTAAACTCATACCCTACAGCCCACCTATTCCTGTCTCCTACTAAACTCATACCCTACAGCCCACCTATTCCTGTCTCCTACTAAACTCATACACTACAGCCCACCTATTCCTGTCTCCTACTAAACTCATACACTACAGCCCACCTATTCCTGTCTCGTCCCCCAGGTATGTTAACAGCCCTCCTATTCCTGTCTCGCCCCCAGGTATGTTAACAGCCCTCCTATTCCTGTCTCGCCCCCAGGTATGTTAACAGCCCTCCTATTCCTGTCTCGCCCCCAGGTATGTTAACAGCCCTCCTATTCCTGTCTCGCCCCCAGGTATGTTAACAGCCCTCCTATTCCTGTCTCGCCCCCAGGTATGTTAACAGCCCTCCTATTCCTGTCTCGCCCCCAGGTATGTTAACAGCCCTCCTATTCCTGTCTCGCCCCCAGGTATGTTAACAGCCCTCCTATTCCTGTCTCGCCCCCAGGTATGTTAACAGCCCTCCTATTCCTGTCTCGCCCCCAGGTATGTTAACAGCCCTCCTATTCCTGTCTCGCCCCCAGGTATGTTAACAGCCCTCCTATTCCTGTCTCGCCCCCAGGTATGTTAACAGCCCTCCTATTCCTGTCTCGCCCCCAGGTATGTTAACAGCCCTCCTATTCCTGTCTCTCCCCCAGGTATGTTAACAGCCCTCCTATTCCTGTCTCGCCCCCAGGTATGTTAACAGCCCTCCTATTCCTGTCTCGCCCCCAGGTATGTTAACAGCCCTCCTATTCCTGTCTCGCCCCCAGGTATGTTAACAGCCCTCCTATTCCTGTCTCCTACTAAACTCATACCCTACAGCCCACCTATTCCTGTCTCCTACTAAACTATGTTTAAGCCCACCTATTCCTGTCTCCTACCTCATTCAGCCCACCTATTCCTGTCTCGCCCCCAGGTATGTTAACAGCCCTCCTATTCCTGTCTCGCCCCCAGGTATGTTAACAGCCCTCCTATTCCTGTCTCGCCCCCAGGTATGTTAACAGCCCTCCTATTCCTGTCTCGCCCCCAGGTATGTTAACAGCCCTCCTATTCCTGTCTCGCCCCCAGGTATGTTAACAGCCCTCCTATTCCTGTCTCGCCCCCAGGTATGTTAACAGCCCTCCTATTCCTGTCTCGCCCCCAGGTATGTTAACAGCCCTCCTATTCCTGTCTCGCCCCCAGGTATGTTAACAGCCCTCCTATTCCTGTCTCGCCCCCAGGTATGTTAACAGCCCTCCTATTCCTGTCTCGCCCCCAGGTATGTTAACAGCCCTCCTATTCCTGTCTCGCCCCCAGGTATGTTAACAGCCCTCCTATTCCTGTCTCGCCCCCAGGTATGTTAACAGCCCTCCTATTCCTGTCTCGCCCCCAGGTATGTTAACAGCCCTCCTATTCCTGTCTCGCCCCCAGGTATGTTAACAGCCCTCCTATTCCTGTCTCGCCCCCAGGTATGTTAACAGCCCTCCTATTCCTGTCTCGCCCCCAGGTATGTTAACAGCCCTCCTATTCCTGTCTCGCCCCCAGGTATGTTAACAGCCCTCCTATTCCTGTCTCGCCCCCAGGTATGTTAACAGCCCTCCTATTCCTGTCTCGCCCCCAGGTATGTTAACAGCCCTCCTATTCCTGTCTCCAGCCCTCCTATTCCTGTCTCGCCCCCAGGTATGTTAACAGCCCTCCTATTCCTGTCTCGCCCCCAGGTATGTTAACAGCCCTCCTATTCCTGTCTCGCCCCCAGGTATGTTAACAGCCCTCCTATTCCTGTCTCGCCCCCAGGTATGTTAACAGCCCTCCTATTCCTGTCTCGCCCCCCAGGTATGTTAACAGCCCTCCTATTCCTGTCTCGCCCCCAGGTATGTTAACAGCCCTCCTATTCCTGTCTCGCCCCCAGGTATGTTAACAGCCCTCCTATTCCTGTCTCGCCCCCAGGTATGTTAACAGCCCTCCTATTTCTCGCCCCCACAGCCCTCCTATTCCTGTCTCGCCCCCAGGTATGTTAACAGCCCTCCTATTCCTGTCTCGCCCCCAGGTATGTTAACAGCCCTCCTATTCCTGTCTCGCCCCCAGGTATGTTAACAGCCCTCCTATTCCTGTCTCGCCCCCAGGTATGTTAACAGCCCTCCTATTCCTGTCTCGCCCCCAGGTATGTTAACAGCCCTCCTATTCCTGTCTCTCCCCCAGGTATGTTAACAGCCCTCCTATTCCTGTCTCGCCCCCAGGTATGTTAACAGCCCTCCTATTCCTGTCTCGCCCCCAGGTATGTTAACAGCCCTCCTATTCCTGTCTCGCCCCCAGGTATGTTAACAGCCCTCCTATTCCTGTCTCGCCCCCAGGTATGTTAACAGCCCTCCTATTCCTGTCTCGCCCCCAGGTATGTTAACAGCCCTCCTATTCCTGTCTCGCCCCCAGGTATGTTAACAGCCCTCCTATTCCTGTCTCGCCCCCAGGTATGTTAACAGCCCTCCTATTCCTGTCTCGCCCCCAGGTATGTTAACAGCCCTCCTATTCCTGTCTCGCCCCAGGTATGTTAACAGCCCTCCTATTCCTGTCTCTCCCCCAGGTATGTTAACAGCCCTCCTATTCCTGTCTCGCCCCCAGGTATGTTAACAGCCCTCCTATTCCTGTCTCGCCCCCAGGTATGTTAACAGCCCTCCTATTCCTGTCTCGCCCCCAGGTATGTTAACAGCCCTCCTATTCCTGTCTCGCCCCCCAGGTATGTTAACAGCCCTCCTATTCCTGTCTCGCCCCCAGGTATGTTAACAGCCCTCCTATTCCTGTCTCGCCCCCAGGTATGTTAACAGCCCTCCTATTCCTGTCTCGCCCCCAGGTATGTTAACAGCCCTCCTATTCCTGTCTCGCCCCCAGGTATGTTAACAGCCCTCCTATTCCTGTCTCGCCCCCAGGTATGTTAACAGCCCTCCTATTCCTGTCTCGCCCCCAGGTATGTTAACAGCCCTCCTATTCCTGTCTCGCCCCCAGGTATGTTAACAGCCCTCCTATTCCTGTCTCGCCCCCAGGTATGTTAACAGCCCTCCTATTCCTGTCTCGCCCCCAGGTATGTTAACAGCCCTCCTATTCCTGTCTCGCCCCCAGGTATGTTAACAGCCCTCCTATTCCTGTCTCGCCCCCAGGTATGTTAACAGCCCTCCTATTCCTGTCTCGCCCCCAGGTATGTTAACAGCCCTCCTATTCCTGTCTCGCCCCCAGGTATGTTAACAGCCCTCCTATTCCTGTCTCGCCCCCAGGTATGTTAACAGCCCTCCTATTCCTGTCTCGCCCCCAGGTATGTTAACAGCCCTCCTATTCCTGTCTCGCCCCCAGGTATGTTAACAGCCCTCCTATTCCTGTCTCGCCCCCAGGTATGTTAACAGCCCTCCTATTCCTGTCTCGCCCCCAGGTATGTTAACAGCCCTCCTATTCCTGTCTCGCCCCCAGGTATGTTAACAGCCCTCCTATTCCTGTCTCGCCCCCAGGTATGTTAACAGCCCTCCTATTCCTGTCTCGCCCCCAGGTATGTTAACAGCCCTCCTATTCCTGATCAGGTATGTTAACAGCCCTCCTATTCCTGTCTCGCCCCCAGGTCAGATTCCTGTCTCCCCCCAGGTATGTTAACAGCCCTCCTATTCCTGTCTCGCCCCCAGGTATGTTAACAGCCCTCCTATTCCTGTCAGGTATGTTAACAGCCCTCCTATTCCTGTCTCAGACCCCCAGGTATGTTAACAGACCCTCGCCCCCAGGTATGTTAACAGCCCTCCTAGACCCCCATTAAAAGAAATGAAAAGGAAAAGCAAGAACAGAGATCTAACAGAAAAGGGAAATAAATCCCCATGTGATGCATGATCAGACCCCCATGATCAGACCCCCATGATCAGACCCCCATGATCAGACCCCCATGATCAGACCCCCATGATCAGACCCCCATGATCAGACCCCCATGATCAGACCCCCCATGATCAGACCCCTCACGATCAGACCCCTCACGATCAGACCCCTCGTGATCCATCATGATCAGACCCCCATGATCAGACCCCCATGATCAGACCCCTCACAATCAGACCCCTCACAATCAGACCCCTCACAATCAGACCCCTCACGATCCATCATGATCAGACCCATCCTGATCAGACCCCTCATGATCAGACCCCTCACGATCAGACCCCTCACGATCAGACCCCTCACGATCAGACCCCTCATGATCCATCATGATCAGACCCCTCACGATCAGACCCCTCATGATCCATCACGATCAGACCCCTCATGATCAGACCCCTCATGATCCATCACGATCAGACCCCTCATGATCAGTCCCCTCATGATCCATCACGATAAGACCCCTCATGATCCATCACGATCAGACCCCTCATGATCAGACCCCTCATGATCCATCATGATCAGACCCCTCACGATCAGACCCCTCATGATCCATCACGATCAGACCCCTCACGATCAGACCCCTCACGATCAGACCCCTCATGATCCATCACGATCAGACCCCTCATGATCAGACCCATCACAATCATCTTGCTGGCCCTTTTCCTTTCCTTCCTGTTGCAACACGGTCAATCAAACGCCAACGCCCCCCTCTAACTCTATAAGTCTATTCTAGGTAAAGCCCCGCCTTATCTCAGTTCACTGGTCACGATAAAAACACCTAACCGTAGCACACGTTCCAGCAGGTATATCTCACTGGTCATCCCCAAAGCCAACACCTCCTTTGGTCGCCTTTCCTTCCAGTTCTCACTGCCAGTGACTGGAACGAATTGCAAAAAAATCTCTGAAGCTGGAGACTTATATTTCCCTCAATAACTTTAAACATCAGCTCTCTGAGAAGCTAACCGATAGCTGCAGCTGTACATAGCCCATCTGTAATAGCCCACCAAATCTACCTACCTCATTCCCACATAGCAGCAACGTAAATAAAAACTATTTTGCACACCAGTATCTCTACTTGCACATCATCATCTGCTCATCTATCACTCCAGTATTAATTTGCTGAACTGTAATTACTTCGCTACTATGGCCTATTTATTGCCTTACCTCCTCACACCATTTGCACACACTGTATATAAAACGTCCTTTTTTTAATGTGTTATTGACTGTATGCTCGTTTATTCCATGTGTAACTCTGTGTTGTTGTTTGTGTCGCACTGCTTTGCTTTATCTTGGCCAGGTCGCAGTTGTAAATGAGAACTTGTTCTCAACTGGCTTACCTGGTTAAATAAAGGTGAAATTATTATTATTATTATTATTTTTAACTAACTTTATCCAAACCCACTGATGTCTTAATGGGATTAAATGTCCTGATAACCTTCTCCACATCCTGTATGTCCTACCTCTTACCAAATTATTCCTGCAGAGAATTGTCAACCTGCTGTAATGTGTACAGCGAATCTAACTGGGACCCTGAGATGCTACATCTACATTGATGGGGATATCCGACAGTGGATCAATCTCTTCCTCCATTCCTCTCCGGGCAGCTCCACGGAATCCAGACCTCCCCCCACCCCCCTCCCAGCTCCAACTCCTCCCCATCCTCCTCCTCACCCTACTGTTTTGTAGTTATACTGGGCACATCATTCTCTGCTGTCTATGGCCGTGTCTAGACTTGACAGTTCACGCAGTAGTATTCTGATCATAGAGTTGTGACGAGTCTACACCTGGATTTAAAATGTGTCTACCGTGACCACAGTGTGTCCGGAATCCCTATTTTCGCACAATGTTCAAATGCTAGTATGCATTCTACACAACTGTGGAAAAGGCTAAATATTACTATAACACAACCACAACTGATGGCAGTAGCTAACTACTATGGCTAACTAGCCAGCTGACCTCTGTAGCTAGCCAGCTGACCTCTGTAGCTAGCCAGCTGACCTCTGTAGCTAGCCAGCTAACCTCTGTAGCTAGCCAGCTGACCTCTCTAGCTAGCCAGCTAACCTCTCTAGCTAGCCAGCTAACCTCTGTAGCTAGCCAGCTAACCTCTCTAGCTAGCCAGCTAACCTCTCTAGCTAGCCAGCTAACCTCTCTAGCTAGCCAGCTAACCTCTCTAGCTAGCCAGCTAACCTCTGTAGCTAGCCAGCTAACCTCTGTAGCTAGCCAGCTAACCTCTGTAGCTAGCCAGCTGACCTCTGTAGCTAGCCAGCTAACCTCTCTAGCTAGCCAGCTAACCTCTCTAGCTAGCCAGCTAACCTCTGTAGCTAGCCAGCTAACCTCTCTAGCTAGCCAGCTAACCTCTGTAGCTAGCCAGCTAACCTCTGTAGCTAGCCAGCTAACCTCTGTAGCTAGCCAGCTGATCTCTGTAGCTAGCCAGCTAACCCCTCTAGCTAACCAGCAAGCTAGCAAGCAACGCTAAAGGGATCGCAAACAAAAAAATGTTTTCTAAATATTAGCTAGCTGACTAGCATTTATATGGCCAGCAAACACGTTCCTCACACGCTAGGAAAGTATTTCCTCCATCATTATTAAGAAAAGGTGCCTCTCGGTCCCAAAACACACGTTTTCTGGAGACTTGTGGGAGGGATGCTGACGACGTCGCCCACTGTATACACTTTCGGTAGCCTGCTTCCAGACTGAAGAGAAATCCATCCCTGACTGCCTTCTGAAGTGGTCAGACAGATCTGAACACAATCAGACCACAAAGGGACGTATGTGCATCTCTTTACCCGTCTTTTCAATGCGATCTTTGTATTCTGATAGCAGAAGTCGCATGAAAGTGTCAAGTGCAAGTGACAGATGTATCAGTGTTGCGAGTCAGCGTTGCCACTGCCCGGAGCTCAGTCACTATCACGCCCACCTCTGAGCTCCCTGCCATGGTAACCTGGCTACATGAATAACCACACCCACCTCTGAGCTCCCTGCCATGGTAACCTGGCTACATGAATAACCACACCCAACCCTGAACTCTCTGCCATAATAACCTGGCTACATGAATAACCACACCCACCTCTGAGCTCCCTGGCACGGCAATCTGGCTACATCAACATTAACATTGACATAAAAGGTGACAGAATCTTGCAATTCGAATGTTTAGGGTTCAGTCTGGACTAGGGCTGTGGCGGACACAGAAATTTTATCAGCTGGTGATTGTCATGCAAATAACTGGTCGGTCTCACGGTAATTGACCGGTATTTAACAAAAACATTTCGCATCTCCTGGCTTCCACACAGCCTACAAGCCACTGATGCAGACCTTTGGAACATCTAAATTTTAAAAAGTCTAATAAATCCATGCATTAAAGTCTACCTACACCTTCACAATAAATCCACGTAATATAGTCTACACCTTCACAATAAATCCATGTAATATAGTCTACACCTTCACAATAAATCCATTATTTATTTTAGACAAAAGACTAAAGAAACATGATATGAAGAAAATGTAATCTATTTCAGAAGAACAGAACAGCATACTCTGAGTTGTCCTTATGTTAGGTCCCGATCTGGCTCTGCCAAATGGCTGTGGGCTACACTAGTTCATTAGGCAGACAAGAATTACTTAGAATTCCATGGCATTATTTTATATTATGTATATATAAATATGTATTATAGTATGAAGAATACAATTGAACAAAACTGAATAAAATAGAAAGGATATTTTACCCCAAACGATTTGAGGGAGTGTGAACATTCTGGCTATTCTGTGTTGAGGGGTTAACAAAGAAATAGGTATTCCTGTATGCTTAATGTAGAGTTATTCATGTAACTTTAGTTGTTCTAAAAAAAAATTGTGATATATGTTTTGATGTTTAATACATTGTAAGGCTGCATGATGAGATTCTAATGATGGTTTGAAAACATTGCTTGAAAGGCTCTGCTTTGTTTTTCACAAAGGCTGTACACACTTCATCATTCTCTCATTTAAAATTTAAGAAGCTCTTGATAATGCTATAATAATAATTTTATGAGGATAATTTTTTCCTCATCAATCTACACACAATACTCCATAATGACAGAGCAAAAAAAGTTTTTTTGACATTTTTGCAAATGTAATCAAAATAAATAGGATTCAGAAAGTTTGCTATGAGACTCGAATTTGAGCTCAGGTGGATCCTGTTTCCATTTGGCACCCTTGAGATGTTTCTGCGACTTGATTGGAGTCTACATGTCGAAAATTCATCTGATTGGACATCAAATGGTGGTTCCATTTGATTAGATTTTCGAACACATTTGCAATGATGTCAGAGTGATTAGATGGACAATAGAGTGCTGAGTACCAGGCAGTTAGCAAGTTTGGTAGACTACTGATGACCATCAGCAGCATCAGTGCTTGGAGAAGCCTGATTACCAAGACTAAACGGTCACATGGAATTTGACTGCCTTCCTGACTCATAAGCACCGGTGTGGCGGTAATACGGTCACCGCAACAGCCCTAGTCTGGACCTGGGGTGGAGGCCAGGGCTGCCCCGACCCCCCAGCCCACTCTCAGATCTGGAGCCAACAGAGGGTCCCTCAGTACCACGCTTTCCCCGCTCCCTGTGAGTGCCTTAAAACACTTCATGTAGGCTTTTCTATACCTTTTGCCGTTGAGTCTGAAAACATGTAAACCTGCCTTCTACGAGAGATAACATGTTTCATTACTGGGTTTTTACATCCAAGTAAAAACTCTCTCATTGGGCTGGCAAAAAAATCCTGCAAAGTACTTTTTTTTAATGATTTTTTTTATTTGCAATATTAGCAAATTTAGGCATGACATGCCAGCAACTAACGACGACACTACACATCCAAGTAACACTGATGAAATTATGAAAGACAACCATTGTAATTTTGAATTCCATAAAGTTAGTGTGGAAGAGGTAAAATAATAATTATTATTGCCCATCAACAAAGACAAGCCACTGGGGTCTGACAACTTGGATGGAAATATACTGAGGATTATAGCAGACCATACTGTCACTCCTGTTTGCCATATCTTCAATCTAAGAATCAGCGCTCATTGGAATCACCTGGACTCCTTTACTTTGTTAATTGCCCCTCTATATCTGTCTGCTCCTCAGTTTGTTCCCCGTGCATTAATGTCGTTATGTTTTCATGTCCAGACACTGTTCTGTCCCGTTTCATGTCCGTTGTTAATTAAATATTCGCTCCCTGTACTTGCTTCTCTTCTACCAGCGTACAATTCCACTACCCAACAATATTAAAGCCCCCTTTTACTGGCTCAAATAGCCAACCAATCAATGCTATTTTACAGTAAACAAACTGACAACAGACTTTCAGCGTGCTAATAGAGAAGGACATTCAACAAGCACAGCACTTACACAAAGGCTGTCCTCCCCCTTCCGCTTCTATCCCTGTCCCCCTCCTCCCCTTTCCCCTTCTATCCCTGTCCCTCTCCTCCCCCTTCCCCTTCTATCCCTGTCCCTCTCCTCCCCCTTCCCTTTCTATCCCTGTCTCTCTCCTCCCCCTCCCACTTCTATCCCTGTCTCTCTCCTCCCCCTCCCACTTCTATCCCTGTCTCTCTCCTCCCCCTTCTATCCCTGTCTCTCTCCTCCCCCCCTTCTATCCCTGTCTCTCTCCTCCCCCTTCTATCCCTGTCTCTCTCCTCCCCTTCTATCCCTGTCTCTCTCCTCCCCTTCTATCCCTGTCTCTCTCCTCCCCCTTCTATCCCTGTCCCTCTCCTCCCCCTTCTATCCCTGTCTCTCTCCTCCCCCTTCTATCCCTGTCCCTCTCCTCCCCATCCCCTTCTATCCCTGTCCTCCCCCTCCCCCTTCTATCCCTGTCTCTCTCCTCCCCCTTCACCCTTATTCCTTTCTCCAAAGACTTTGCTCAATCAATCAAATGTCTTCCATGTACTGAACGTGGGATACCCATCACTACGGTCACCGGTGGTAAAGAGGGCCAGGCGTCACAGAGCAGGGGGTCTTCTGATTGGTGCATTTCAGACTTGGATACTTAGACTTCTTGTGGTGTAGGCCAATCAGAGCCAGTGCTGAAGGCCATCATCACTAATCATTCTGCCTGATTGGCTGATGCAGGAAGAGGGTTGATGACCAATTTGAGCCAATCAAAAGGCTCCCCACGGTGCAATGGTTTTAAATAGTATATGAAACCATAAACTATCAAGGCTGACACTGGATACTGTATACTGCATGTTAAAGCCTGGCTGTACACCATATTGTAGACTGCGTGTTAAATACTGGTTGTTCACCATAATGTAGCCTGGGGTCAGATCTCATGTGTCCACCATTTCACAGTTGGTATATGAACCCTGGTCTCCCACTGGAGAAACAAATCTAACCGCTAGCCCAATAACAAACCTCTTAACCGCTAGCCCAACAACAAACCTCTTAACCGCTAGCCCAATAACAAACCTCTTAACCGCTAGCCCAATAACAAACCTCTTAACCGTTAGCCCAATAACAAACCTCTTAACCGCTAGCCCAATAACAAACCTCTTAACCGTTAGCCCAATAACAAACCTCTTAACCGTTAGCCCAATAACAAACCTCTTAACCGCTAGCCCAATAACAAACCTCTTAACCGTTAGCCCAATAACAAACCTCTTAACCGCTAGCCCAATAACAAACCTCTTAACCGCTAGTCCAATAACAAACCTCTTAACCGCTAGCCCAAAAACAAACCTCTTAACCGCTAGCCCAATAACAAACCTCTTAACCGCTAGCCCAATAGGATACTCAGAGGGTGACCCTGATTTTGAAGTCAGAGGCGAGGCTACCTCACCATGAGACCGTGTCACATCCGCTACATAAAGTATTTACTGTAGCTAACAGAACCCCCGTATTTACTGTAGCTAACAGAACCCCAGTATTTAAATCAAAATCAAATCAAATCAAATTTTATTTGTCACATACACATGGTTAGCAGATGTTAATGCGAGTGTAGCGAAATGCTTGTGCTTCTAGTTCCGACAATGCAGTAATAACTAACAAGTAATCTAACTAACAATTCCAAAAAAACTACTGTCTTATACACAGTGTAAGGGGATAAGGAATATGTACATAAGGATATATGAATGAGTGATGGTACAGAGCAGCATAGGCAAGATACAGTAGATGATATCGAGTACAGTATATACATATGAGATGAGTATGTAAACCAAGTGGCATAGTTAAAGTGGCTAGTGATACATGTATTACATAAGGATGCAGTCGATGATATAGAGTACAGTATCTGCGTATGCATATGAGATGAATAATGTAGGGTAAGTAACATTATATAAGGTAGCATTGTTTAAAGTGGCTAGTGATATATTTACATCATTTCCCATCAATTCCCATTATTAAAGTGGCTGGAGTAGAGTCAGTGTCATTGACAGTGTGTTGGCAGTAGCCACTCAATGTTAGTGGTGGCTGTTTAACAGTCTGATGGCCTTGAGATAGAAGCTGTTTTTCAGTCTCTCGGTCCCCGCTTTGATGCACCTGTACTGACCTCGCCTTCTGGATGACAGCGGGGTGAACAGGCAGTGGCTCGGGTGGTTGATGTCCTTGATGATCTTTATGGCCTTCCTGTAGCATCGGGTGGTGTAGGTGTCCTGGAGGGCAGGTAGTTTGCCCCCGGTGATGCGTTGTGCAGACCTCACTACCCTCTGGAGAGCCTTACGGTTGAGGGCGGTGCAGTTGCCATACCAGGCGGTGATACAGCCCGCCAGGATGCTCTCGATTGTGCATCTGTAGAAGTTTGTGAGTGCTTTTGGTGACAAGCCGAATTTCTTCAGCCTCCTGAGGTTGAAGAGGCGCTACTGCGCCTTCCTCACGATGCTGTCTGTGTGAGTGGACCAATTCAGTTTGTCTGTGATGTGTATGCCGAGGAACTTAAAACTTGCTACCCTCTCCACTACTGTTCCATCGATGTGGATGGGGGTGTTCCCTCTGTTGTTTCCTGAAGTCCACAATCATCTCCTTAGTTTTGTTGACGTTGAGTGTGAGGTTATTTTCCTGACACCACACTCCGAGGGCCCTCACCTCCTCCCTGTAGGCCGTCTCGTCGTTGTTGGTAATCAAGCCTACCACTGTTGTGTCATCCGCAAACTTGATGATTGAGTTGGAGGCGTGCATGGCCACGCAGTCATGGGTGAACAGGGAGTACAGGAGAGGGCTCAGAACGCACCCTTGTGGGGCCCCAGTGTTGAGGATCAGCGGGGAGGAGATGTTGTTGCCTACCCTCACCACCTGGGGGCGGCCCGTCAGGAAGTCCAGAACCCAGTTGCACAGGGCGGGGTCGAGACCCAGGGTCTCGAGCTTGATGACGAGCTTGGAGGGTACTATGGTGTTGAATGCCGAGCTGTAGTCGATGAACAGCATTCTCACATAGGTATTCCTCTTGTCCAGATGGGTTAGGGCAGTGTGCAGTGTGGTTGAGATTGCATCGTCTGTGGACCTATTTGGGCGGTAAGCAAATTGGAGTGGGTCAAGGGTGTCAGGTAGGGTGGAGGTGATATGGTCCTTGACTAGTCTCTCAAAGCACTTCATGATGATGGATGTGAGTGCTACGGGGCGGTAGTCATTTAGCTCAGTTACCTTAGCTTTCTTGGGAACAGGAACAATGGTGGCCCTCTTGAAGCATGTGGGAACAGCAGACTGGTATAAATACTGGGGTTCTGTAGCTAACAGAACCCCAGTATTTACTGTAGCTAACAGAACCCCAGTATTTACTGTAGCTAACAGAACCCCAGTATTTACTGTAGCTAACAGAACCCCAGTATTTACTGTAGCTAACAGAACCCCAGTATTTACTGTAGCTAACAGAACCCCAGTATTTACTGTAGCTAACAGAACCCAGTATTTACTGTAGCTAACAGAACCCCAGTATTTACTGTAGCTAACAGAACCCCAGTATTTACTGTAGCTAACAGAACTCCAGTATACTGAATGTTAAATGGTTGTTCACCTAATTGCAGGAGGGAGTGAAGGTAAAAAAGGAGAAGAAATGTCAGTTTTCTAGTAAAATGGAAAAGAAGAAAAGACTATGGGAGAAGAGGAGAAGAAGGGACCGTGTCTAAAGTGTCAGTCATAGTGCCTCTCTTATCTAAAGACTGATGATGGGAGAGGAGAAGAAGGGACCGTGTCTAAAGTGTCAGTCATAGTGCCTCTCTTATCTAAAGACTGATGATGGGAGAGGAGAAGAAGGGACTGTGTCTAAAGTCTCAGTCATAGTGCCTCTCTTATCTAAAGACTGATGATGGGAGAGGAGAAGAAGGGACTGTGTCTAAAGTCTCAGTCATAGTGCCTCTCTTATCTAAAGACTGATGATGGGAGGAGAGGAGAAGAAGGGACCGTGTCTAAAGTCTCAGTCATAGTGCCTCTTTTATCTAAAGACTGATGATGGGAGAGGAGAAGAAGGGACCGTGTCTAAAGTCTCAGTCATAGTGCCTCTCTTATCTAAAGACTGATGATGGGAGAGGAGAAGAAGGGACCGTGTCTAAAGTCTCAGTCATAGTGCCTCTCTTATCTAAAGACTATGATTATGGGAGAAGAGGAGAAGAAGGGACCGTACCTAAAGTCTCAGCCATAGTGCCTCTCTTATCTAAAGACTATTACCGTCTGGAACCTCTTACACAGAACCACACGCATGTACGCACTGACAGACCCTCGCTCTCCTTCAATCTCTATTTCTCACTACAGCTATTGAGAGAGACAGAGTGAGAGACAGACAGAGAGAGAGACAGAGTGAGAGACAGACAGAGAGAGAGACAGAAAGAGAGAGAGAGACAGAAAGAGAGACAGAATGAGAGAGAAAGAGACAGAAAAACAGAGACAGAATGAGAGAGAAAGAGAGACAGAAAAACAGAGACAGAGAGAGAGAGAGATAGAGGCAGAAAAAGACAGATAGACATGGAGTGAGAGAGACGGAGTGAGAGACAGAGAGACAGAGAGAGAGATGGAGAGAGAGACACAGAGAGAGAGAGAGAGAGCGAGAGATGGAGAGAGAGACACAGAGAGACAGAGTGAGAGACAGAGAGACATAGAGATGGAGAGAGAGAAAGAGAGAGATATGGGTGGAGGGGGTAGTTGACATTTCCAATCCAACTAGCCGGTGGGCACAGGCTGGCAGAGGAGGTAATGAGTGTGTCTCTGTGTGTGTGTGTGTGTGTGTTTTCTTGAGAGCTTAAATAAGCTGGCAGTGAAAATGCCATCTGTAATGTGCTCAGAACACGCACAGTGAGAACGGGGTCATTTAGATCCCTGTCTGCCGCGGGGTTCTGTTTCTGTAGTGTATCTTACACTGCAAAGAGGTGCAGCCCTTTGCCAGTTCTTTCTCCGTCTTGTTCTCTCTCTCCATCCTCTCTCCCCTCTCTCCCCTCACTCTCTCAACCCCGTCTCTCTCCTCTCCTGCTCTTGACTTTCTCTCTCTCTCTCTCCCTCCCTCCATTCTCTCTACACCTCTCTCCCCTCTCTCTCAACCCTGTCTCTCTCCATCTTACCCTCTCCACCCTCTCTATCCCTCCATCTCTACCCTCTCTACCCTCTCAACCCCGTCTCTCTCCATCTTACCCTCTCCACCCTCTCTACCTCTATCCCTCCCTCTCTATCCTCTCTACCCTCTCTATTGGTTTAGTCAGAGTTTGTTTTCTTGACCTGCTAGTCTTCTGCCCTGAAACTGAGGTAGAGAGGATAGAGAGGCTAACTCTTCAACATTAGCTAGTGTAGAATGAATCCTAACCCACATCTCTACAGTACCCCATGGCTAAGTCTTCAACATTAGCAAATAGTGATACCACTTTAATATCAGTTTCTCAAATGGACAATAAAGTGTATGTTAATTCCTATTGTGACACTGACGTAAATTGTACCATTACAAAGTAGCAAATATAATTTCCTAAAGACAAACCTCTATTCTATAGATAGTATAGGACCATGTTTATGTCAAAGCCCTGCTATGCAGATGTAGGCCAGCGTCTATCAGTGGGGGCTCCTCAGAGGAGGAAGGGGAGAACCATCCTCCTCAGTGAATATTCCAAAAATAAAAAGTGTAACTTGTTTTTTAGATAAAACTATACTAAATATATTCACATCACCAAATAACTGATAAAACACACAGTTTTGCAAAGAAGGTCTACAATAGCCTCAAAAGCACTCTGTAGAGTAGCACCATGGTGTAGCCAGAGGACAGCTAGCTTCCATCCTCCTCTGGGTGCATTGACTTCAAAACAAAACCTAGGAGGCTCATGGTTCTTACCCCCTTCCATAGACTTACACAGGAATTGTGACTTCCTCCAACCTATCAGAGCTCTTGTAGCATTAACTGATGTTGTCCACCCAATCAAAGGATCAAATAATTAATCTAGTACTGAAAGCATTAGCTACAGCAAGCTAGCACTGCAGTGTATAACATGATTAATCTAGTACTGAAAGCATTAGACAGACAGACAGACAGAGAGAGAGAGAGACAGAGAGAGAGACATAGAGAGACAGAGAGAGAGACATAGAGAGACAGAGAGAGAGAGAGACAGAGAGAGAGAGAGACAGAGAGAGACAGAGAGAGAGAGAGACAGAGAGAGAGACAGAGAGACAGAGACAGAGAGAGACAGAGAGACAGAGACAGAGAGACAGAGAGAGACAGAGAGAGAGAGAGACAGAGAGAGAGACAGACAGACAGAGAGAGAGAGAGACAGAGAGAGAGACATAGAGAGACAGAGAGAGAGACATAGAGAGACAGAGAGAGAGAGAGACAGAGAGACAGAGAGACAGAGAGACAGAGAGACAGCGAGAGAAATAGCTATATTTCAAAGTATATTTTCACTTACTTAGCATTGATAGCTAATTTAATTATACCCGAACACCTGGCTCAAACAGATATCCATAGCTAGCTAACATAGCATTCCTATCAAACACTGGAACTCTTCAATGTTAGCTAGCTAGCTAACATAGCATTCCCATCAAACACTGGAACTCTTCAATGTTAGCAAGCTAGCTAACATAGCATTCCCATCAAACACTGGAACTCTTCAATGTTAGCTAGCTAGCTAACATAGCATTCCCATCAAACACTGGAACTCTTCAATGTTAGCTAGCTAGCTAACATAGCATTCCCATCAAACACTGGAACTCTTCAATGTTAGCTAGCTAGCTAACATAGCATTCCCATCAAACACTGGAACTCTTCAATGTTAGCTAGCTAGCTAACATAGCATTCCCATCAAGCACTGGAACTCTTCAATGTTAGCTAGCTAGCTAACATAGCATTCCCATCAAACACTGGAACTCTTCAATGTTAGCTAGCTAGCTAACATAGCATTCCCATCAAACACTGGAACTCTTCAATGTTAGCTAGCTAGCTAACATAGCATTCCCATCAAACACTGGAACTCTTCAATGTTAGCTAGCTAGCTAACATAGCATTCCCATCAAATGTTCTATACGCACACAAAAAAAGAAGCTTATTTCTCTCAAATTTCAGGCACAAAAGTGTTTACATCCCTGTTAGTGAGCATTTCACCTTTGTGAAGATAATCCATCCACCTGACAGATGTGAACATATCAAGAAGCTGATTAAACAGTATGATCATTACACAGGTGCACCTTGTGCTGGGGACAATAAAAGGCCACTCTAAAATGTGCAGTTTTGTCACACAACACAATGCCACAGCTGTCTCTTGTTTTGATGGAGTGTGCAATTGGAATGCTGACTGCAGGAATGTCAACCAGTCCCTGTCATAGTGTGTCCCTGTCATAGTGTGTCCCTGTCCCTGTCATAGTGTGTCCCTGTCATAGTGTGTCCCTGTCATAGTGTGTCACTGTTATAGTGTGTCTCTGTCATAGTGTGTCCCTGTCATAGTGTGTCCCTGTCATAGTGCGTCCCTGTCATAGTGCGTCCCTGTCCCTGTCATAGTGTGTCCCTGTCATAGTGTGTCCCTGTCATAGTGTGTCCCTGTCCCTGTCATAGTGTGTCCCTGTCATAGTGTGTCCCTGTCATAGTGTGTCTCTGTCATAGTGTGTCCCTGTCATAGTGCGTCCCTGTCCCTGTCATAGTGTGTCCCTGTCATAGTGTGTCCCTGTCATAGTGTGTCCCTGTCATAGTGTGTCACTGTTATAGTGTGTCTCTATCATAGTGTGTCCCTGTCATAGTGCGTCCCTGTCATAGTGCGTCCCTGTCGTAGTGTGTCCCTGTCATAGTGTGTCTGTCATAGTGTGTCCCTGTTATAGTGTGTCCCTGTCATAGTGTGTCTCTATCATAGTGTGTCCCTGTCATAGTGTGTCCCTGTCATAGTGTGTCCCTGTCCCTGTCATAGTGTGTCCCTGTCATAGTGTGTCCCTGTCCCTGTCATAGTGTGTCCCTGTCATAGTGTGTCCCTGTCATAGTGTGTCCCTGTCATAGTGTGTCCCTGTCCCTGTCATAGTGTGTCCCTGTCATAGTGTGTCCCTGTCCCTGTCATAGTGTGTCCCTGTCATAGTGTGTCCCTGTCATAGTGTGTCCCTGTCATAGTGTGTCCCTGTCCCTGTCATAGTGTGTCCCTGTCATAGTGTGTCCCTGTCCCTGTCATAGTGTGTCCCTGTCATAGTATGTCCCTGTCATAGTGTGTCCCTGTCATCATAGTGTCCCTGTCATAGTGTGTCCCTGTCATAGTGTGTCCCTGTCCCTGTCCCTGTCATAGTGTGTCCCTGTCATAGTGTGTCCCTGTCCCTGTCCCTGTCATAGTGTGTCCCTGTCCCCTGTCCCTGTCATAGTGTGTCCCTGTCATAGTGTGTCCCTGTCCCTGTCATAGTGTGTCCCTGTCCCTGTCATCAGTGTGTCCCTGTCATAGTGTGTCCCTGTCCCTGTCATAGTGTGTCCCTGTCATAGTGTGTCTCTGTCATAGTGTGTCTGTCATAGTGTGTCCCTGTCATAGTGTGTCCCTGTCATAGTGTGTCCCTGTCATAGTGTGTCCCTGTCATAGTGTGTCCCTGTCCCTGTGTATAGTGTGTCCCTGTCCCTGTCATAGTGTGTCCCTGTCATAGTGTGTCCCTGTTATAGTGTGTCCCTGTCCCTGTCCCTGTCATAGTGTGTCCCTGTCCCTGTCATTGTGTGTCCCTGTCATAGTGTGTCCCTGTCATAGTGTGTCCCTGTCATAGTGTGTCCCTGTCATAGTGTGTCCCTGTCCCTTCCCTGTCATAGTGTGTCCCTGTCCCTGTCATTGTGTGTCCCTGTCATTGTGTGTCCCTGTTATAGTGTGTCCCTGTCATAGTGTGTCCCTGTCATAGTCCCTGTCCTTGTCATTGTGTCCCTGTCCCTGTCATAGTGTGTCCCTGTCATAGTGTGTCCGTGTCCCTGTCATTGTGTGTCCCTGTCATAGTGTGTCCCTGTCATAGTGTGTCCCTGTCATAGTGTGTCCCTGTCATAGTGTGTCCCTGTCATAGTGTGTCCCTGTCCCTGTCATAGTGTGTCCCTGTCCCTGTCATAGTGTGTCCCTGTCATAGTGTGTCCCTGTCAGTGTGTCCCCCTGTCATAGTGTGTCCCTGTCATAGTGTGTCCCTGTCATAGTGTGTCCCTGTCATAGTGTGTCCCTGTCATAGTGTGTCCCTGTCCCTCCAAGGGAACCCTGTCCTTTGGGATAAACACAAGAGTCCCTACAGACACACAAGACTTGTGGGGACTAACAGAGCTCCTCTTGCTCTGGGTAGTCCTGTGATTAGAGACTAATTAGCCTGCTAGCGTTAACGCTACGAGGGACTACATTCTACACAGCATGAGAAATGGACAGAGAGGGGGAGAGAGAGAGAGACAGAGAGAGAGACACAGACACAGAGAGAAGCAGAGAGAGAGAGAGAGAAGCAGAGAGAGGAAGGAGAGAGATGAGATGGAGAGAGAAGCAGAGAGAGGTCTGAGAGAGGTCAGATAAAGTAAGAAGAGAGATGAAATGCCCTAATATCCTTTACATTATAAACTTAGTGGTTACAGCCCTGAATCCTGATTGGCTTAAAGCCATGGTACATCAGCCCATAAAACACGGGTATGACAAAATATCACTTTTTACTGCTCTAATTACGTTGGTAACCAGTTTAAATAGCAGTAAGGCACCTCATGGATTACAGTATAGGGCCAATATACTGTTTCCACGGCTAGCCTTTACTGCTTAAATATACTACACTCCATCAACCATGGCACAACGGATCTACAACCTCTATAGATGGTGTACTGAACTAACCAACTGACTGAACTAACTAACCAACTGACTGAACTAACTAACCAACTGACTGAACTAACCAACTGACTGAACTAACTAACCAACTGACTGACCTAACTAACCAACTGAACTAACTAACCAACTGACTGAACCAACCGACTGAACTAACTAACCAACTGACTGAACTAACTAACCAACTGAACTAACTAACCAACTGACTGAACCAACCAACCAACTGAACTAACTAACCAACTCACTGAACTAACTAACTAACCAACTCACTGAACTAACTAACCAACTGACTGAACTAACTAACCAACTGACTGATCTAACTAACCAACTGACTGATCTAACTAACCAACTGACTGATCTAACTAACCAACTGACTGAACTAACTAACCAACTGACTAGTTAGTTCAATGTGAGTTTGTTAGTTAGTTCAATGTGAGTTTGTTTGTTAGTTCAATGTGAGTTTGTTCAGTCAGTAACTAACCAACTAACCAACTCACTGAATTAACCAATTGACTGAACTAACCAACTGACTGAACTAACCAACCAACTGACTGAACTAACTTACCAACTGACTGAACTAACTTACCAACTGACTGAACTAACTAACTGAACTAACCAACTCAATGAACTAACCAACTGACTGAACTAACCAACCCAATTAACTAACCAACCCACTGAACTAACCAACCCACTGAACTAACCAACTGACTGAACTAACCAACCGACTGAACTAACCAACCCACTGAACTAACCAACCCACTGAACTAACCAACCCACTGAACTAACGAGAAATCACAATGAACTAACTAAGTTCAATGTGAGTTTGTTAGTTAGTTCAATGTGAGTTTGTTAGTTAGTTCAATGTGAGTTTGTTAGTTAGTTAGTTCAATGTGAGTTTGTTTGTTAGTTGGTTCAATGTGAGTTTGTTAGTTGGTTCAATGTGAGTTTGTTAGTTAGTTCAATGTGAGTTTGTTAGTTAGTTCAATGTGAGTTTGTTAGTTAGTTCAATGTGAGTTTGTTAGTTAGTTCAATGTGAGTTTGTTTGTTAGTTAGTTCAATGTGAGTTTGTTTGTTAGTTCAATGTGAGTTTGTTTGTTAGTTCAATGTGAGTTTGTTTGTTAGTTCAATGTGAGTTTGTTAGTTAGTTCAATGTGAGTTTGTTAGTTAGTTCAATGTGAGTTTGTTAGTTAGTTCAATGTGAGTTTGTTAGTTAGTTAGTTCAATGTGAGTTTGTTTGTTAGTTAGTTCAATGTGAGTTTGTTAGTTAGTTAGTTCAATGTGAGTTTGTTAGTTAGTTCAATGTGAGTTTGTTTGTTAGTTAGTTCAATGTGAGTTTGTTAGTTAGTTAGTTCAATGTGAGTTTGTTTGTTAGTTAGTTCAATGTGAGTTTGTTTGTTAGTTAGTTCAATGTGAGTTTGTTAGTTAGTTCAATGTGAGTTTGTTTGTTAGTTAGTTCAATGTGAGTTTGTTAGTTAGTTCAATGTGAGTTTGTTAGTTAGTTAGTTCAATGTGAGTTTGTTAGTTAGTTAGTTCAATGTGAGTTTGTTTGTTAGTTAGTTCAATGTGAGTTTGTTTGTTAGTTAGTTCAATGTGAGTTTGTTTGTTAGTTAGTTCAATGTGAGTTTGTTTGTTAGTTAGTTCAATGTGAGTTTGTTAGTTAGTTCAATGTGAGTTTGTTTGTTAGTTAGTTCAATGTGAGTTTGTTTGTTAGTTAGTTCAATGTGAGTTTGTTTGTTAGTTAGTTCAATGTGAGTTTGTTTGTTAGTTAGTTCAATGTGAGTTTGTTTGTTAGTTAGTTCAATGTGAGTTTGTTAGTTAGTTAGTTCAATGTGAGTTTGTTTGTTAGTTAGTTCAATGTGAGTTTGTTAGTTAGTTAGTTCAATGTGAGTTAGTTAGTTCAATGTGAGTTTGTTAGTTAGTTAGTTCAATGTGAGTTTGTTAGTTCAGTTAGTTTGTGAGTTTGTTTGTTAGTTTGTTAGTTAGTTCAATGTGAGTTTGTTAGTTAGTTCAATGTGAGTTTGTTAGTTAGTTAGTTCAATGTGAGTTTGTTAGTTAGTTAGTTCAATGTGAGTTTGTTAGTTAGTTCAATGTGAGTTTGTTAGTTAGTTCAATGTGAGTTTGTTAGTTAGTTAGTTCAATGTGAGTTTGTTTGTTAGTTCAATGTGAGTTTGTTTTAGTTAGTTCAATGTTAGTTAGTTCAATGTGAGTTTGTTAGTTAGTTCAATGTGAGTTTGTTAGTTAGTTAGTTCAATGTGAGTTTGTTAGTTAGTTAGTTCAATGTGAGTTTGTTTGTTAGTTAGTTCAATGTGAGTTTGTTAGTTAGTTCAATGTGAGTTTGTTAGTTAGTTCAATGTGAGTTTGTTTTGTTTGTTAGTTCAATGTGAGTTTGTTAGTTAGTTCAATGTGAGTTTGTAAGTTAGTTCAATGTGAGTTTGTTCAATGTTAGTTAGTTCAATGTGAGTTTGTTAGTTAGTTCAATGTGAGTTTGTTAGTTAGTTAGTTCAATGTGAGTTTGTTTGTTAGTTAGTTCAATGTGAGTTTGTTTGTTAGTTAGTTCAATGTGAGTTTGTTTGTTAGTTAGTTCAATGTTAGTTTGTTTGTTAGTTAGTTCAATGTGAGTTTGTTTGTCAGTTAGTTCAATGTGAGTTTGTTTGTTAGTTAGTTCAATGTGAGTTTGTTAGTTAGTTCAATGTGAGTTTGTTTGTTAGTTAGTTCAATGTGAGTTTGTTAGTTAGTTCAATGTGAGTTTGTTAGTTAGTTCAATGTGAGTTTGTTAGTTAGTTCAATGTGAGTTTGTTAGTTAGTTCAATGTGAGTTTGTAAGTTAGTTCAATGTGAGTTTGTTAGTTAGTTCAATGTGAGTTTGTTAGTTAGTTCAATGTAAGTTTGTTAGTTAGTTAGTTCAATGTGAGTTTGTTTGTTAGTTAGTTCAATGTGAGTTTGTTTGTTAGTTAGTTCAATGTGAGTTTGTTAGTTAGTTCAATGTGAGTTTGTTAGTTAGTTAGTTCAATGTGAGTTTGTTTGTTAGTTAGTTCAATGTGAGTTTGTTAGTTCAATGTGAGTTTGTTTGTTAGTTAGTTCAATGTGAGTTTGTTAGTTAGTTCAATGTGAGTTTGTTAGTTAGTTAGTTCAATGTGAGTTTGTTAGTTAGTTCAATGTGAGTTTGTTAGTTAGTTAGTTCAATGTGAGTTTGTTAGTTAGTTCAATGTGAGTTTGTTTGTTAGTTAGTTCAATGTGAGTTTGTTAGTTAGTTCAATGTGAGTTTGTTAGTTAGTTCAATGTGAGTTTGTTTGTTAGTTCAATGTGAGTTTGTTTGTTAGTTAGTTCAATGTGAGTTTGTTAGTTAGTTCAATGTGAGTTTGTTAGTTAGTTCAATGTGAGTTTGTTAGTTAGTTAGTTCAATGTGAGTTTGTTTGTTAGTTAGTTCAATGTGAGTTTGTTTGTTAGTTAGTTCAATGTGAGTTTGTTTGTTAGTTAGTTCAAAGTGAGTTTGTTAGTTAGTTCAATGTGAGTTTGTTAGTTAGTTCAATGTGAGTTTGTTTGTTAGTTAGTTCAATGTGAGTTTGTTTGTTAGTTAGTTCAATGTGAGTTTGTTAGTTAGTTCAATGTGAGTTTGTTAGTTAGTTAGTTCAATGTGAGTTTGTTAGTTAGTTAGTTTTGTTAATGTGAGTTTGTTAGTTAGTTCAATGTGAGTTTGTTAGTTAGTTCAATGTGAGTTTGTTAGTTAGTTAGTTCAATGTGAGTTTGTTTGTTAGTTAGTTCAATGTGAGTTTGTTTGTTAGTTAGTTCAATGTGAGTTTGTTAGTTAGTTCAATGTGAGTTTGTTAGTTAGTTAGTTCAATGTGAGTTTGTTTGTTAGTTAGTTCAATGTGAGTTTGTTTGTTAGTTAGTTCAATGTGAGTTTGTTAGTTAGTTCAATGTGAGTTTGTTAGTTAGTTCAATGTGAGTTTGTTAGTTAGTTCAATGTGAGTTTGTTAGTTAGTTCAATGTGAGTTTGTTAGTTAGTTCAATGTGAGTTTGTTAGTTAGTTCAATGTGAGTTTGTTAGTTAGTTCAATGTGAGTTTGTTAGTTAGTTAGTTCAATGTGAGTTTGTTTGTTAGTTAGTTCAATGTGAGTTTGTTTGTTAGTTAGTTCAATGTGAGTTTGTTTGTTAGTTTGTGAGTTTGTTTGTTAGTTAGTTCAATGTGAGTTTGTTTGTTAGTTAGTTCAATGTGAGTTTGTTTGTTAGTTAGTTCAATGTGAGTTTGTTAGTTAGTTCAATGTGAGTTTGTTTGTTAGTTAGTTCAATGTGAGTTTGTTAGTTCAATGTGAGTTTGTTTTGTTAGTTCAATGTGAGTTTGTTAGTTAGTTCAATGTGAGTTTGTTAGTTAGTTCAATGTGAGTTCAATGTGAGTTTGTTAGTTAGTTCAATGTGAGTTTGTTAGTTTTGTTAGTTCAATGTGAGTTTGTTAGTTAGTTCAATGTGAGTTTGTTTGTTAGTTAGTTCAATGTGAGTTTGAGTTTGTTTTGTTAGTTAGTTCAATGTGAGTTTGTTTGTTAGTTAGTTCAATGTGAGTTTGTTAGTTAGTTAGTTCAATGTGAGTTAGTTAGTTAGTTCAATGTGAGTTTGTTTGTTAGTTAGTTCAATGTGAGTTTGTTTGTTAGTTAGTTCAATGTGAGTTTGTTTGTTAGTTAGTTCAATGTGAGTTAGTTAGTTCAATGTGAGTTTGTTAGTTAGTTAGTTCAATGTGAGTTTGTTAGTTAGTTCAATGTGAGTTTGTTTGTTAGTTAGTTCAATGTGAGTTTGTTAGTTAGTTCAATGTGAGTTTGTTTGTTAGTTAGTTCAATGTGAGTTTGTTAGTTAGTTCAATGTGAGTTTGTTAGTTAGTTCAATGTGAGTTTGTTAGTTAGTTCAATGTGAGTTTGTTAGTTAGTTCAATGTGAGTTTGTTAGTTAGTTCAATGTGAGTTTGTTAGTTAGTTAGTTCAATGTGAGTTTGTTTGTTAGTTAGTTCAATGTGAGTTTGTTTGTTAGTTAGTTCAATGTGAGTTTGTTAGTTAGTTCAATGTGAGTTTGTTAGTTAGTTCAATGTGAGTTTGTTTGTTAGTTTTGTTTGTTAGTTCAATGTGAGTTTTAGTTCAATGTGAGTTTGTTAGTTAGTTCAATGTGAGTTTGTTTTGTTAGTTAGTTCAATGTGAGTTTGTTAGTTAGTTCAATGTGAGTTTGTTAGTTAGTTCAATGTGAGTTTGTTAGTTAGTTCAATGTGAGTTTGTTTTGTTTGTTAGTTCAATGTGAGTTTGTTAGTTAGTTCAGTTTTGTTAGTTAGTTCAATGTGAGTTTGTTTTAGTTAGTTAGTTAGTTCAATGTGAGTTTGTTTGTTAGTTAGTTCAATGTGAGTTTGTTAGTTAGTTCAATGTGAGTTTGTTAGTTAGTTAGTTCAATGTGAGTTTGTTTAGTTAGTTAGTTCAATGTGAGTTAGTTAGTTCAATGTGAGTTTGTTAGTTAGTTCAATGTGAGTTTGTTAGTTAGTTCAATGTGAGTTTGTTAGTTAGTTCAATGTGAGTTTGTTAGTTAGTTCAATGTGAGTTTGTTAGTTAGTTCAATGTGAGTTTGTTAGTTAGTTCAATGTGAGTTTGTTAGTTAGTTCAATGTGAGTTTGTTAGTTAGTTCAATGTGAGTTTGTTTGTTAGTTAGTTCAATGTGAGTTTGTTTGTTAGTTAGTTCAATGTGAGTTTGTTAGTTAGTTCAATGTGAGTTTGTTAGTTAGTTAGTTCAATGTGAGTTTGTTTGTTAGTTAGTTGTGAGTTTGTTAGTTCAATGTGAGTTTGTTGTGAGTTTGTTAGTTAGTTCAATGTGAGTTTGTTAGTTAGTTCAATGTGAGTTTGTTTGTTAGTTAGTTCAATGTGAGTTTGTTAGTTAGTTCAATGTGAGTTTGTTAGTTAGTTCAATGTGAGTTTGTTTGTTAGTTCAATGTGAGTTTGTTAGTTAGTTAGTTCAATGTGAGTTTGTTTGTTAGTTCAATGTGAGTTTGTTTGTTAGTTAGTTCAATGTGAGTTTGTTTGTTAGTTCAATGTGAGTTAGTTTGTTAGTTAGTTCAATGTGAGTTTGTTAGTTAGTTAGTTCAATGTGAGTTTGTTTGTTAGTTAGTTCAATGTGAGTTTGTTAGTTAGTTCAATGTGAGTTTGTTAGTTAGTTCAATGTGAGTTTGTTAGTTAGTTCAATGTGAGTTTGTTTGTTAGTTAGCTCAATGTGAGTTAGTTAGTTCAATGTGAGTTTGTTAGTTAGTTCAATGTGAGTTTGTTAGTTAGTTCAATGTGAGTTTGTTAGTTAGTTAGTTCAATGTGAGTTTGTTTGTTAGTTAGTTCAATGTGAGTTTGTTTGTTAGTTAGTTCAATGTGAGTTTGTTTGTTAGTTAGTTCAATGTGAGTTTGTTTGTTAGTTAGTTCAATGTGAGTTTGTTTGTTAGTTAGTTCAATGTGAGTTTGTTTGTTAGTTAGTTCAATGTGAGTTTGTTTGTTAGTTAGTTCAATGTGAGTTTGTTAGTTAGTTCAATGTGAGTTTGTTTGTTAGTTAGTTCAATGTGAGTTTGTTAGTTAGTTCAATGTGAGTTTGTTAGTTAGTTCAATGTGAGTTTGTTAGTTAGTTCAATGTGAGTTTGTTAGTTAGTTCAATGTGAGTTTGTTAGTTAGTTAGTTCAATGTGAGTTTGTTTGTTAGTTCAATGTGAGTTTGTTAGTTAGTTCAATGTGAGTTTGTTAGTTAGTTAGTTCAATGTGAGTTTGTTTGTTAGTTAGTTCAATGTGAGTTTGTTTGTTAGTTAGTTCAATGTGAGTTTGTTAGTTAGTTCAATGTGAGTTTGTTAGTTAGTTCAATGTTTGTTGTTAGTTTGTGAGTTTGTTAGTTAGTTCAATGTGAGTTTGTTAGTTAGTTCAATGTAGGTTTGTTTGTTAGTTAGTTCAATGTGAGTTTGTTAGTTAGTTCAATGTGAGTTTGTTAGTTAGTTCAATGTGAGTTTGTTGTTAGTTCAATGTGAGTTTGTTAGTTAGTTCAATGTGAGTTTGTTTGTTAGTTAGTTCAATGTGAGTTTGTTTGTTAGTTAGTTCAATGTGAGTTTGTTTGTTAGTTCAATGTGAGTTTGTTTGTTAGTTCAATGTGAGTTTGTTTGTTAGTTCAATGTGAGTTTGTTAGTTAGTTCAATGTGAGTTTGTTAGTTAGTTCAATGTGAGTTTGTTAGTTAGTTCAATGTGAGTTTGTTAGTTAGTTCAATGTGAGTTTGTTAGTTAGTTCAATGTGAGTTTGTTAGTTAGTTAGTTCAATGTGAGTTTGTTTGTTAGTTAGTTCAATGTGAGTTTGTTTGTTAGTTAGTTCAATGTGAGTTTGTTTGTTAGTTAGTTCAATGTGAGTTTGTTTGTTAGTTAGTTCAATGTGAGTTTGTTTGTTAGTTAGTTCAATGTGAGTTTGTTTGTTAGTTAGTTCAATGTGAGTTTGTTAGTTAGTTCAATGTGAGTTTGTTAGTTAGTTCAATGTGAGTTTGTTAGTTAGTTCAATGTGAGTTTGTTTGTTAGTTAGTTCAATGTGAGTTTGTTAGTTAGTTCAATGTGAGTTTGTAAGTTAGTTCAATGTGAGTTTGTTTGTTAGTTAGTTCAATGTGAGTTTGTTTGTTAGTTAGCTCAATGTGAGTTAGTTAGTTCAATGTGAGTTTGTTAGTTAGTTCAATGTGAGTTTGTTAGTTAGTTCAATGTGAGTTTGTTAGTTAGTTAGTTCAATGTGAGTTTGTTTGTTAGTTAGTTCAATGTGAGTTTGTTAGTTAGTTCAATGTGATTTGTTTGTTAGTTTGTTAGTTAGTTCAATGTGAGTTTGTTAGTTTCAATTAGTTTGTTGTGAGTTTGTTTTGTTAGTTAGTTCAATGTGAGTTTGTTTGTTAGTTAGTTCAATGTGAGTTTGTTAGTTAGTTCAATGTGAGTTTGTTTGTTAGTTAGTTCAATGTGAGTTTGTTAGTTAGTTAGTTCAATGTGAGTTTGTTAGTTAGTTCAATGTGAGTTTGTTAGTTAGTTCAATGTGAGTTTGTTAGTTAGTTAGTTCAATGTGAGTTTGTTTGTTAGTTAGTTCAATGTGAGTTTGTTAGTTAGTTAGTTCAATGTGAGTTTGTTAGTTAGTTCAATGTGAGTTTGTTAGTTAGTTCAATGTGAGTTTGTTAGTTAGTTGGTTCAATGTGAGTTTGTTTGTTAGTTGGTTCAATGTGAGTTTGTTAGTTAGTTCAATGTAGGTTTGTTAGTTCAATGTGAGTTTGTTAGTTAGTTCAATGTGAGTTTGTTAGTTAGTTCAATGTGAGTTTGTTGTTAGTTCAATGTGAGTTTGTTAGTTAGTTCAATGTGAGTTTGTTAGTTAGTTCAATGTGAGTTTGTTTGTTAGTTAGTTCAATGTGAGTTTGTTTGTTAGTTAGTTCAATGTGAGTTTGTTTGTTAGTTAGTTCAAAGTGAGTTTGTTAGTTCAATGTGAGTTTGTTAGTTAGTTCAATGTGAGTTTGTTTGTTAGTTAGTTCAATGTTTGTTAGTTAGTTCAATGTGAGTTTGTTAGTTAGTTCAATGTGAGTTTGTTAGTTAGTTCAATGTGAGTTTGTTAGTTAGTTCAATGTGAGTTTGTTAGTTAGTTCAATGTTAGTTTGTGAGTTAGTTCAATGTGAGTTTGTTAGTTAGTTCAATGTGAGTTTGTTAGTTAGTTAGTTCAATGTGAGTTTGTTTGTTAGTTAATGTTTTGTTTGTTAGTTCAATGTGAGTTTGTTTGTTAGTTCAATGTGAGTTTGTTTTAGTTAATTAGTTTGTTTGTTAGTTAGTTCAATGTGAGTTTGTTAGTTAGTTCAATGTGAGTTTGTTAGTTAGTTAGTTCAATGTGAGTTTGTTTGTTAGTTAGTTCAAAGTGAGTTTGTTAGTTAGTTCAATGTGAGTTTGTTAGTTAGTTCAATGTGAGTTTGTTTGTTAGTTAGTTCAATGTGAGTTTGTTAGTTAGTTCAATGTGAGTTTGTTAGTTAGTTCAATGTGAGTTTGTTTGTTAGTTCAATGTGAGTTTGTTTGTTAGTTAGTTCAATGTGAGTTAGTTAGTTCAATGTGAGTTTGTTAGTTAGTTCAATGTGAGTTTGTTAGTTCAATGTGAGTTTGTTAGTTAGTTCAATGTGAGTTTGTTTGTTAGTTAGTTCAATGTGAGTTTGTTTGTTAGTTAGTTCAATGTGAGTTTGTTTGTTAGTTAGCTCAATGTGAGTTAGTTAGTTCAATGTGAGTTTGTTAGTTAGTTCAATGTGAGTTTGTTAGTTAGTTCAATGTGAGTTTGTTAGTTAGTTCAATGTGAGTTTGTTAGTTAGTTAGTTCAATGTGAGTTTGTTAGTTAGTTAGTTCAATGTGAGTTTGTTAGTTAGTTAGTTCAATGTGAGTTTGTTAGTTAGTTCAATGTGAGTTTGTTAGTTAGTTAGTTCAATGTGAGTTTGTTTGTTAGTTCAATTTGTTTGTTAGTTAGTTTGTTTGTTTGTTAGTTCAATGTGAGTTTGTTAGTTAGTTCAATGTGAGTTTGTTAGTTAATGTTAGTTAGTTCAATGTGAGTTTGTTAGTTAGTTAGTTCAATGTGAGTTTGTTTGTTAGTTAGTTCAATGTGAGTTTGTTAGTTAGTTCAATGTGAGTTTGTTAGTTAGTTCAATGTGAGTTTGTTAGTTAGTTCAATGTGAGTTTGTTAGTTAGTTCAATGTGAGTTTGTTAAGTTAGTTCAATGTGAGTTTGTTAGTTAGTTCAATGTGAGTTTGTTAGTTAGTTCAATGTGAGTTTGTTAGTTAGTTAGTTCAATGTGAGTTTGTTTGTTAGTTAGTTCAATGTGAGTTTGTTTGTTAGTTAATGTTTTGTTTGTTAGTTAGTTCAATGTGAGTTTGTTTGTTAGTTCAATGTGAGTTTGTTAGTTAGTTAGTTCAATGTGAGTTTGTTTGTTAGTTCAATGTGAGTTTGTTTGTTAGTTAGTTCAATGTGAGTTTGTTTGTTAGTTCAATGTGAGTTTGTTTGTTAGTTAGTTCAATGTGAGTTAGTTAGTTCAATGTGAGTTTGTTAGTTAGTTCAATGTGAGTTTGTTAGTTAGTTCAATGTGAGTTTGTTAGTTAGTTCAATGTGAGTTTGTAAGTTAGTTCAATGTGAGTTTGTTAGTTAGTTCAATGTGAGTTTGTTAGTTAGTTCAATGTGAGTTTGTTAGTTAGTTAGTTCAATGTGAGTTTGTTTGTTAGTTAGTTCAATGTGAGTTTGTTTGTTAGTTAGTTCAATGTGAGTTTGTTAGTTAGTTCAATGTGAGTTTGTTAGTTAGTTAGTTCAATGTGAGTTTGTTTGTTAGTTAGTTCAATGTGAGTTTGTTAGTTCAATGTGAGTTTGTTTGTTAGTTAGTTCAATGTGAGTTTGTTAGTTAGTTCAATGTGAGTTTGTTTAGTTAGTTAGTTCAATGTGAGTTTGTTAGTTAGTTAGTTCAATGTGAGTTTGTTAGATAGTTAGTTCAATGTGAGTTTGTTAGTTAGTTAGTTCAATGTGAGTTTGTTAGTTAGTTCAATGTGAGTTTGTTAGATAGTTAGTTCAATGTGAGTTTGTTAGTTAGTTCAATGTGAGTGAGTTTGTTAGTTAGTTCAATGTGAGTTTGTTAGTTAGTTCAATGTGAGTTTGTTAGTTAGTTCAATGTGAGTTTGTTAGTTAGTTCAATGTGAGTTTGTTTGTTAGTTAGTTCAATGTGAGTTTGTTTGTTAGTTAGTTCAATGTGAGTTTGTTTGTTAGTTAGTTCAATGTGAGTTTGTTTGTTAGTTAGTTCAATGTGAGTTTGTTAGTTAGTTCAATGTGAGTTTGTTAGTTAGTTCAATGTGAGTTTGTTTGTTAGTTAGTTCAATGTGAGTTTGTTAGTTAGTTCAATGTGAGTTTGTTAGTTAGTTCAATGTGAGTTTGTTAGTTAGTTCAATGTGAGTTTGTTAGTTAGTTCAATGTGAGTTTGTTAGTTAGTTAGTTCAATGTGAGTTTGTTTGTTAGTTAGTTCAATGTGAGTTTGTTAGTTAGTTCAATGTAGGTTTGTTAGTTCAATGTGAGTTTGTTAGTTAGTTCAATGTGAGTTTGTTAGTTAGTTCAATGTGAGTTTGTTTGTTAGTTAGTTCAATGTGAGTTTGTTAGTTAGTTAGTTCAATGTGAGTTTGTTAGTTAGTTCAATGTGAGTTAGTTTAGTTCAATGTGAGTTTGTTAGTTAGTTCAATGTGAGTTTGTTAGTTAGTTCAATGTGAGTTTGTTAGTTAGTTCAATGTGAGTTTGTTAGTTAGTTCAATGTGAGTTTGTTAGTTAGTTCAATGTGAGTTTGTTAGTTAGTTCAATGTGAGTTTGTTTGTTAGTTCAATGTGAGTTTGTTTGTTAGTTCAATGTGAGTTTGTTTGTTAGTTAGTTCAATGTGAGTTTGTTAGTTAGTTCAATGTGAGTTTGTTAGTTAGTTAGTTCAATGTGAGTTTGTTAGTTAGTTCAATGTGAGTAGTTCAATGTGAGTTTGTTAGTTAGTTCAATGTGAGTTTGTTAGTTAGTTAGTTCAATGAGTTTGTTAGTTAGTTAGTTCAATGTGAGTTTGTTAGTTAGTTCAATGTGAGTTTGTTAGTTAGTTCAATGTGAGTTTGTTAGTTAGTTCAGTTAATTTGTTTAGTTAGTTCAATGTTTTGTTAGTTAGTTCAATGTGAGTTTGTTAGTTAGTTCAATGTGAGTTTGTTTGTTAGTTAGTTCAATGTGAGTTTGTTAGTTAGTTCAATGTGAGTTTGTTAGTTAGTTTTGTTAGTTCAATGTGAGTTTGTTAGTTAGTTAGTTCAATGTGAGTTTGTTTGTTAGTTAGTTCAATGTGAGTTTGTTAGTTAGTTCAATGTGAGTTTGTTAGTTAGTTCAATGTGAGTTTGTTAATTAGTTCAATGTTTGTGAGTTTGTTAGTTAGTTCAATGTGAGTTTGTAAGTTAGTTCAATGTGAGTTTGTTAGTTAGTTCAATGTGAGTTTGTTAGTTAGTTCAATGTGAGTTTGTTTGTTAGTTAGTTCAATGTGAGTTTGTTTGTTAGTTAGTTCAATGTGAGTTAGTTAGTTCAATGTGAGTTTGTTAGTTAGTTAGTTCAATGTGAGTTTGTTTGTTAGTTCAATGTGAGTTTGTTTGTTAGTTAGTTCAATGTGAGTTTGTTTGTTAGTTAGTTCAATGTGAGTTTGTTTGTTAGTTCAATGTGAGTTTGTTTGTTAGTTAGTTCAATGTGAGTTAGTTAGTTCAATGTGAGTTTGTTAGTTAGTTCAATGTGAGTTTGTTAGTTAGTTCAATGTGAGTTTGTTAGTTAGTTCAATGTGAGTTTGTTAGTTAGTTCAATGTGAGTTTGTTAGTTAGTTCAATGTGAGTTTGTTAGTTAGTTCAATGTGAGTTTGTTAGTTTTGTTTGTTAGTTAGTTCAATGTGAGTTTGTTTGTTAGTTAGTTCAATGTGAGTTTGTTTGTTAGTTAGTTCAATGTGAGTTTGTTAGTTAGTTCAATGTGAGTTTGTTAGTTAGTTAGTTCAATGTGAGTTTGTTTGTTAGTTAGTTCAATGAGTTTGTTTGTTAGTTAGTTCAATGTGAGTTTGTTTGTTCAATGTTTTGTTTGTTAGTTAGTTCAATGTGAGTTTGTTAGTTAGTTCAATGTGAGTTTGTTAGTTAGTTAGTTCAATGTGAGTTTGTTAGTTAGTTAGTTCAATGTGAGTTTGTTTGTTAGTTAGTTCAATGTGAGTTTGTTAGTTAGTTCAATGTGAGTTTGTTTTAGTTAGTTAGTTCAATGTGAGTTTGTTAGTTAGTTCAATGTGAGTTTGTTAGTTAGTTCAATGTGAGTTTGTTAGTTAGTTCAATGTGAGTTTGTTAGTTAGTTCAATGTGAGTTTGTTAGTTAGTTCAATGTGAGTTTGTTAGTTAGTTCAATGTGAGTTTGTTTGTTAGTTAGTTCAATGTGAGTTTGTTAGTTAGTTAGTTCAATGTGAGTTTGTTTGTTAGTTAGTTCAATGTGAGTTTGTTTGTTAGTTAGTTCAATGTGAGTTTGTTTGTTAGTTAGTTCAATGTGAGTTTGTTAGTTAGTTCAATGTGAGTTTGTTAGTTAGTTCAATGTGAGTTTGTTAGTTAGTTCAATGTGAGTTTGTTAGTTAGTTCAATGTGAGTTTGTTAGTTAGTTCAATGTGAGTTTGTTAGTTAGTTCAATGTGAGTTTGTTAGTTAGTTCAATGTGAGTTTGTTAGTTAGTTAGTTCAATGTGAGTTTGTTTGTTAGTTAGTTCAATGTGAGTTTGTTTGTTAGTTAGTTCAATGTGAGTTTGTTAGTTAGTTCAATGTGAGTTTGTTAGTTAGTTAGTTCAATGTGAGTTTGTTTGTTAGTTAGTTCAATGTGAGTTTGTTAGTTAGTTAGTTCAATGTGAGTTTGTTAGTTAGTTCAATGTGAGTTTGTTAGTTAGTTCAATGTGAGTTTGTTAGTTAGTTCAATGTGAGTTTGTTAGTTAGTTCAATGTGAGTTTGTTAGTTAGTTCAATGTGAGTTTGTTAGTTAGTTCAATGTGAGTTTGTTAGTTAGTTCAATGTGAGTTTGTTAGTTAGTTCAATGTGAGTTTGTTTAGTTAGTTAGTTCAATGTGAGTTTGTTAGTTAGTTAGTTCAATGTGAGTTTGTTAGATAGTTAGTTCAATGTGAGTTTGTTAGATAGTTAGTTCAATGTGAGTTTGTTAGTTAGTTCAATGTGAGTTAGTTAGATAGTTAGTTCAATGTGAGTTTGTTAGTTAGTTCAATGTGAGTTTGTTAGATAGTTAGTTCAATGTGAGTTTGTTAGATAGTTAGTTCAATGTGAGTTTGTTAGTTAGTTCAATGTGAGTTTGTTAGTTAGTTCAATGTGAGTTTGTTAGTTAGTTCAATGTGAGTTTGTTAGTTAGTTCAATGTGAGTTTGTTTGTTAGTTAGTTCAATGTGAGTTTGTTAGTTAGTTCAATGTGAGTTTGTTAGTTAGTTAGTTCAATGTGAGTTTGTTAGTTAGTTAGTTCAATGTGAGTTTGTTTGTTAGTTAGTTCAATGTGAGTTTGTTAGTTAGTTCAATGTGAGTTTGTTAGTTAGTTCAATGTGAGTTTGTTAGTTAGTTCAATGTGAGTTTGTTAGTTAGTTCAATGTGAGTTTGTTAGTTAGTTCAATGTGAGTTTGTTAGTTAGTTCAATGTGAGTTTGTTAGTTAGTTCAATGTGAGTTTGTTAGTTAGTTAGTTCAATGTGAGTTTGTTTGTTAGTTAGTTCAATGTGAGTTTGTTTGTTAGTTAGTTCAATGTGATTTGTTTGTTAGTTAGTTCAATGTGAGTTTGTTTGTTAGTTAGTTCAATGTGAGTTTGTTTGTTAGTTAGTTCAATGTGAGTTTGTTTGTTAGTTAGTTCAATGTGAGTTTGTTAGTTAGTTCAATGTGAGTTTGTTTGTTAGTTAGTTCAATGTGAGTTAGTTTGTTAGTTAGTTCAATGTGAGTTTGTTAGTTAGTTCAATGTGAGTTTGTTAGTTAGTTCAATGTGAGTTTGTTAGTTAGTTCAATGTGAGTTTGTTAGTTAGTTCAATGTGAGTTTGTTAGTTAGTTCAATGTGAGTTTGTTAGTTAGTTCAATGTGAGTTTGTTAGTTAGTTCAATGTGCGTTTGTTAGTTAGTTCAATGTGAGTTTGTTTGTTAGTTAGTTCAATGTGAGTTTGTTAGTTAGTTCAATGTGAGTTTGTTAGTTAGTTAGTTCAATGTGAGTTTGTTTGTTAGTTAGTTCAATGTGAGTTTGTTAGTTCAATGTGAGTTTGTTTGTTAGTTAGTTCAATGTGAGTTTGTTAGTTAGTTCAATGTGAGTTTGTTTAGTTAGTTAGTTCAATGTGAGTTTGTTAGTTAGTTCAATGTGAGTTTGTTTAGTTAGTTAGTTCAATGTGAGTTAGTTAGTTCAATGTGAGTTTGTTAGTTAGTTCAATGTGAGTTTGTTAGTTAGTTCAATGTGAGTTTGTTAGTTAGTTCAATGTGAGTTTGTTAGTTAGTTCAATGTGAGTTTGTTAGTTAGTTCAATGTGAGTTTGTTTGTTAGTTAGTTCAATGTGAGTTTGTTTGTTAGTTAGTTCAATGTGAGTTTGTTAGTTAGTTCAATGTGAGTTTGTTAGTTAGTTCAATGTGAGTTTGTTAGTTAGTTCAATGTGAGTTTGTTTGTTAGTTAGTTCAATGTGAGTTAGTTAGTTCAATGTGAGTTTGTTAGTTAGTTCAATGTGAGTTTGTTAGTTAGTTCAATGTGAGTTTGTTAGTTCAATGTGAGTTTGTTAGTTAGTTCAATGTGAGTTTGTTAGTTAGTTCAATGTGAGTTTGTTAGTTAGTTAGTTCAATGTGAGTTTGTTTGTTAGTTAGTTCAATGTGAGTTTGTTTGTTAGTTAGTTCAATGTGAGTTTGTTAGTTAGTTCAATGTGAGTTTGTTAGTTAGTTCAATGTGAGTTTGTTTGTTAGTTAGTTCAATGTGAGTTTGTTTGTTAGTTAGTTCAATGTGAGTTTGTTAGTTAGTTCAATGTGAGTTAGTTAGTTCAATGTGAGTTTGTTAGTTAGTTCAATGTGAGTTTGTTAGTTAGTTCAATGTGAGTTTGTTAGTTAGTTCAATGTGAGTTTGTTAGTTAGTTCAATGTGAGTTTGTTAGTTAGTTCAATGTGAGTTTGTTTTAGTTCAATGTGAGTTTGTTTGTTAGTTCAATGTGAGTTTGTTTGTTAGTTCAATGTGAGTTTGTTAGTTAGTTCAATGTGAGTTTGTTAGTTAGTTCAATGTGAGTTTGTTAGTTAGTTCAATGTGAGTTTGTTAGTTAGTTAGTTCAATGTGAGTTTGTTTGTTAGTTAGTTCAATGTGAGTTTGTTAGTTAGTTCAATGTGAGTTTGTTAGTTAGTTCAATGTGAGTTTGTTAGTTAGTTCAATGTGAGTTTGTTAGTTAGTTCAATGTGAGTTTGTTAGTTAGTTAGTTCAATGTGAGTTTGTTTGTTAGTTAGTTCAATGTGAGTTTGTTTGTTAGTTAGTTCAATGTGAGTTTGTTAGTTAGTTAGTTCAATGTGAGTTTGTTAGTTAGTTCAATGTGAGTTTGTTTGTTAGTTCAATGTGAGTTTGTTAGTTAGTTCAATGTGAGTTTGTTTGTTAGTTAGTTCAATGTGAGTTTGTTTCTAACAAACAAAACTCACATTGACCTGATAAACTGACATTGACCTGATAAACTCACATTAAACTCACAAATTGTCTCTGATCTAGTGTGTCTGCATGGTTGTGTGTGTGATTGACAGCTAGGGTAATTACAGTCCCTCAGTGACGGTAACCTCTGACGGACCCCTGCATGGTGGGTTCTTGAACCCTGGGCACTGATGTACCATTCCTCAGCTAACTGACACCACTGTCGCTGGCTGAAATAGACCTGCGAGGAAGAGGAGAGGGGGAGAGAGCGGGGGAGAGAGAGAGAGAGAGAGAGAGAGAGAGAGCAAAGACAGCAGAGTGTTCAAATGAAGCAACACAGTGTAGAAGAGAAAGAGAGAACAGAGGGAGAAGGACATGGGGAGAAGGACATGGGGAGAAGGACAAGGGGATAAGCACAGAGGGAGAAGGACAGAGGGAGAAGGACAGAGGGAGAACAACAAAGGGAGAAGAACAGAGGGAGAAGTTCAGAGGGAGAAGGACAAGGGGAGAAGGACAGAGGAGGACATCAGAGGGAGAAGGACAGAGGGAGAAGGACAGAGGGATAAGGACAGAGGGATAAGGACAGAGGGAGAAGGACAGAGGGAGAAGGACAGGGGAGAAGGACAGAGGGAGAAGGACAGAGGGAGAAGGACAGAGGGAGAAGGACAGAGGGAGAAGGACATGGGGAGAAGAACAGAGGGAGAAGAATAGAGGGAGTGTTAGAGGAGAGGGAGAAGAACAGAGGGAGAAGGACAGAGAGAGAAGGACAGTTAAAGGAGAGGGAGAAGGACAGAGGGATTGTATTAGAGGAGAAGGAGAAGGGCAGTTTTAGAGGAGAGCGAGAAGGACAGAGGGAGAAGGACAGAGGGAGAAGGACAGAGATAGTAACAGGGGGAGAAGGACAGAGGGAGTGTTAGAGGAGAGGGAGAAGAACAGAGGGAGAAGGACATGGGGAGAAGGACATGGGGAGAAGGACAGAGGGAGAAAAAGAGGGAGAAGGACAGAGGGATAAGCACAGAGGGAGAAGGACAGAGGGAGAACAACAGAGGGAGAAGATCAGAGGGAGAAGTTCAGAGGGAGAAGATCAGAGGGAGAAGATCAGAGGGAGAAGGACAAGGGGAGAAGGACAGAGGGAGGACATCAGAGGAAGAAGGACAGAGGGAGAAGGACATGGGGAGAAGGACATGGGGAGAAGGACAGAGGGAGAAGGACAGAGGGAGAAGAACAGAGGGAGAAGAATAGAGGGAGTGTTAGAGGAGAGGGAGAAGAACAGAGGGAGAAGGACAGAGAGAGAAGGACAGTTAAAGGAGAGGGAGAAGGACAGTTAAAGGAGAGGGAGAAGGACAGAGGGATTGTATTAGAGGAGAAGGAGAAGGGCAGTTTTAGAGGAGAGGGAGAAGGACATAGGGAGAAGGACAGAGGGAGAAGGACAGAGATAGTAACAGGGGGAGAAGAACAGAGGGAGTGTTAGAGGAGAGGGAGAAGAAATGAGGGAGTGTTAGAGGAGAGGGAGAAGAACAGAGGGAGAAGGACATGTGGAGAAGTACAGAGGGAGAAGAAGAGGGAGAAGAACAGAGGGAGAAGGACAGAGGGAGAAGGACAGATGGAGAAGAACAGAGGGAGAAGGACATGGGGAGAAGAAGAGGGAGAAGAACAGAGAAGAACAGAGGGAGAAGAACAGAGGGAGTGTTAGAGGAGAGGGAGAAGAACAGAGGGAGAAGGACAGAGAGAGAAGGACAGTTAAAGGAGAGGGAGAAGAACAGACGGATTGTATTAGAGGAGAAGGAGAAGGGCAGTGTTAGAGGAGAGGGAGAAGGACAGAGGGAGAAGGACAGAGGGAGAAGGACAGAGATAGTAACAGGGGAGAAGAACAGAGGGAGTGTTAGAGGAGAGGGAGAAGAACAGAGGGAGAAGGACATGGGGAGAAGGACATGGGGAGAAGGACAGAGGGAGAAAAAGAGGGAGAAGGACAGAGGGATAAGCACAGAGGGAGAAGGACAGAGGGAGAACAACAGAGGGAGAAGATCAGAGGGAGAAGTTCAGGGGGAGAAGATCAGAGGGAGAAGATCAGAGGGAGAAGATCAGAGGGAGAAGATCAGAGGGAGAAGGACAAGGGGAGAAGGACAGAGGGAGGACATCAGAGGAAGAAGGACAGAGGGAGAAGAACATGGGGAGAAGGACATGGGGAGAAGGACAGAGGGAGAAGGACATGGGGGAGGACAGAGGGAGAAGGACAGAGGGAGAAGAACAGAGGGAGAAGAATAGAGGGAGTGTTAGAGGAGAGGGAGAAGAACAGAGGGAGAAGGACAGAGAGAGAAGGACAGTTAAAGGAGAGGGAGAAGGACAGTTAAAGGAGAGGGAGAAGGACAGAGGGATTGTATTAGAGGAGAAGGAGAAGGGCAGTTTTAGAGGAGAGGGAGAAGGACAGAGGGAGAAGGACAGAGGGAGAAGGACAGAGATAGTAACAGGGGGAGAAGAACAGAGGGAGTGTTAGAGGAGAGGGAGAAGAACAGAGGGAGTGTTAGAGGAGAGGGAGAAGAACAGAGGGAGAAGAAGAGGGAGAAGAACAGAGGGAGGAGAACAGAGGGAGAAGGACAGATGGAGAAGAACAGAGGGAGAAGAACATGGGGAGAAGAAGAGGGAGAAGAACAGAGAAGAACAGAGGGAGAAGAACAGAGGGAGTGTTAGAGGAGAGGGAGAAGAACAGAGGGAGAAGGACAGAGAGAGAAGGACAGTTAAAGGAGAGGGAGAAGAACAGACGGATTGTATTAGAGGAGAAGGAGAAGGGCAGTGTTAGAGGAGAGGGAGAAGGACAGAGGGAGAAGGACAGAGGGAGAAGGACAGAGATAGTAACAGGGGGAGAAGAACAGAGGGAGTGTTAGAGGAGAGGGAGAAGAACAGAGGGAGAAGGACATGGTGAGAAGGACATGGGGAGAAGGACAGAGGGAGAAAGAGAGGGAGAAGAACAGAGGGAGAAGGACAGACGGAGTGTTAGAGGAGAGGGAG
>NC_056458.1:48029524-48032024 GCF_018296145.1 Oncorhynchus tshawytscha | reverse complement strand
GACCCCAGACAGTCACGGCCACAACAAAACAGGGCCTGCATTAGCTACGGAGTGTCTGAAAAACAGTTTCACCAAGGACTGTGTTGTCAGAGGAGACAGACAGTAATTATCTGCTAAAAAAAATCATAATAATAATTTGCCCAAGCCAAGAGGGAGTTGAATGAAGGTTATGGAAAGACCAGAGTGATCGGATATCTCCTTCGGGACATTAACATTAGTGTACTCAAACCTGGTAAGCCGAACCTCAAAATGAATGCTAGCGACATTTACTAGCTATCCTTCTCTGCTATAAATCCTACCTTATAGAGTTACCTAGTTATTCAACATTAATCGTACTCTGTTCCAGGAGAGCATACATTTTTCTTGCCATGTTATATAGAAAGAGAGACGTGCTAGCTAGCTAGCCTACTTTGCTAGGTGCCACATGAATTCGCTATACAGAGTCAATTATATTTACAAATCATGTCTTCATTGGTCAATTTCGGCCAATGCAATGTACAGTTGAAGTCAGAAGTTTACATACACCTTGGCCAAATACATTTAAACTCAGTTTTTAACAACATTTAATCCTAGTTAAATAATCCTGGTAAAAAGTCCCTGTTTTAGGTCAGTTAGGATAACCACTTTATTTTAAGAATGTGAAATGTCAGAATAATAGTAGAGAGAATGATTTATTTCAGCTTTAATTTTTTTCATCACATTCCCAGTGGGTCAGGAGTTTAAAACCTCTCTGGAAGCGTCCCTCTTGGCCAATAGCCAGGGAAAATGCAGAGCGCCAAATTCAAATAAAATACTATAAAACTCTAACTTTCATTCACACATGTAAGATACCAAATTAAAGCTACACTCGTTGTGAATCCAGCCAACATGTCAGATTTCAAAAAGGCTTTTCGGCGAAAGCATAAGAAGCTATTATCTGATGATAGTACAACAGTAAACAAAGAGAGTAGCATATTTCCATCCTGCAGGCACGACACAAAACGCAGAAATAAAATATAAAACATGCATTACCTTTGACGAGCTTCTTTTGTTGGCACTTCAATATGTCCCATAAACATCACAAATGGTCCTTTTGTTTGATTAATTCCATCGATATATATCTAAAATGTCCATTTATTTGGAGCGTTTGATCCAGAAAAACACTGGTTCCAACTTGACCAACGTGACAAAAAAATATCTCAAAAGGTTACCTGTAAACTTTTCAAACTACTTTTGTAATACAACTTTAGGCATTTTTAAACGTTAATAATCGATCAAATGTCTATCTTTGTTCAATACAGGAAGACAACAAACTAAAGCTACCTGCCTGGTCTTGCGCAACTCTCAAACAGTACGCGTAACGTTACTCTGATTCAAGATGGCCGTACTTCTTCATTACACAAAGGAATAAGCTCAACCAATTTCTAAAGACTGGTGACATCCAGTGGAAGCGGTAGGAACTGCAAACAAGTCCCTTAGAATTCTGGTTTCCCAATGAAACCTCATTGAATAGACAGTGACTTAAAAAAAAACAATCTGAATGGTTTGTCCTCTTGGTTTTGCCTGCTACATAAGTTCTGTTATACTCACAGACTTGATTCAAACAGTCTTAGAAACGTCAAGGTGTTTTCTATCCAAATCTACTAATAATATGCATATCTTATATGAGTTTAGCAGGAACTTGAATTTGGGCACGCTATTTATCCAAAAGTGAAAATGCTGCCCCCTATCCCGAAGAAGTTTTAAATACACTCAATTAGTATTTGGTAGCATTGCCTTTAAATTGTTTAACTTGGGTCAAACGTTTCGGGTAGCCTTCCACAAACTTCCCACAATAAATTTTAGCCCAATCCTCTTGACAGAGCTGGTGTAACTGAGTCAAGTTTTAGGCCTCCTTGCTAACACACACTTTTTCAGTTCTGCCCAAAAATGTTCTATAGGATTGAGGTCAGGGCTTTGTGATGGCCACTCCAATACCTTGACTTTGTTGTCCTTCATCCATTTTGCCAAGTATGCTTGGGGTCATTGTCCATTGTCCAAAATGTGTAGAATTTAAAAATTTAAAAATGCAACATTCCCTCTACACCCCATGGTAAAATGTGTAGAATTGTTACCTTTTGGCAAAACGTGTAGAATTGTTACCTTTTGGCAAAACGTGTAGAATTGTTACCTTTTGGCAAAACGTGTGGAATTGTTACCTTTTGGCAAAACGTGTGGAATTGTTACCTTTTGGCAAAACGTGTGGAATTGTTACCTTTTGGCAAAACGTGTGGAATTGTTACCTTTTGGCAAAACGTGTGGAATTGTTACCTTTTGGCAAAACGTGTGGAATTGTTACCTTTTGGCAAAACGTGTAGAATTGTTACCTTTTGGCAAAATGTGTAGAATTGTTACCTTTTGGCAAAATGTGTAGAATTGTTACCTTTGGCAAAATGTGTAGAATTGTTACCTTTTGGCAAAACGTGTAGAATTGTTACCTTTGGCAAAACGTGTAGAATTGTTACCTTTGGCAAAACGTGTG